>NC_088873.1:8126024-8198470 GCF_032884065.1 Artemia franciscana
TCAGGTGCTGGTGTGATTGGCATCACTATGCTAACTCTAATTTCACCAAGGAGAAATTGTTTAAACCTGGTTGCATGCGCCACTGTGGGCGCACCAAGTGTCACCTGAGGTTTTCATGGGGGTATGAAGGGCCACAGTATAGTGGCTGCGCCATTACCATCAGTCGGACACATATTTTATTGTAATTCAATCTAAAATTGTTAGCCTGACTGAATATTTTTATTCTAGCCGAAAGCTGTACAAATCAAAAGATTCATCTTAGCTGTAGTAGCATCTCAGCTGTTTTTGGCTGGGTTTTGCCGGGGTTGTGGTACAAGTGGCGCACCAAAATGTGACCAGGATTGTGAAAGTGGGCGAGGTCCATCAGGTTTCATCCAGGGTTAGTTATTCTCTTTGCTGTTGGCTGGATACCTATTTTATTGTACAAAATTTGTTGCCCTGACTGAAATACCTTTAATCTAGCCAACAGCTGCCCAAATAGAAAAAACAAGAGCTACGAACTCATATGGCACTTGTGACGAGGTCAGAAGAGCCAAGAGCCCATGTGGTATGAGCTCTAGCAAAATTCCAAGAATCAATAGATTGCTTTAAAAGGAAAATCAGAGGCTTAATGCCGGTCGGGATTTAAAATAAGAGCTCTGAGTCACGAGGTATTTATAAATATCAAAATTCATTAAGATCCAATCACCCACTCGCAAGTTAACTCGTTAACTCGCAAAAGTAACTCAATTTTTCAAATTTTTCCTCTCCCTTCAGCCCCCCAGATGTTCGAATTGGGGAAAATGACTTTATCAAGTCAATTTGTACAGCTCCCTGACAAGCCTACCAATTTTCATCGTCCTAGCACGTCCAGAAGCACCAAACTCGCCAAAGCACTGAACTCCGCCATTAAACTCCCCCAAAGAGAGCGGATCCAGTCCGGTTACGTCAGTCACGTATCTACGACATTTATAAGCATTTTCCAAGATTTCTGGTTTCCCCATCAAGCTCCCCCCAATGTCAACAGATCTGGTCGGGATTACAAACAAGAGCTCTGAGACATGAGTTTCTTCTAAATATCAAATTTCATTAAGATCCGGTCACCCTTTCTTAAGTTATAAATTACATTAAAAAACTAATTTTTCGAACTGAAAGTAAGGAGCGACATTAAAACTTAAAACGAACAGAATATGAATTACTCAGAATTACTCCGTATATGAAATGGGTTGTCCCCTCCGCAATCCCTCGCTCTTTACGCTAAAGTTTGACTCTTTGCCATAATTCTGCTTTTTAAAAAAATTAAAATTTTCTAACTGAAAGTAAGGAGCAACATTAAAACTTAAAACGAACAGAAATTACTCCGTATATGAAATGGGTTGTCCCCTCCGCAATCCTTCGCTCTTTACGCTAAAATTTGACTCTTTGCCACAATTCTGCTTTTTGAAACAATTAAAAGCTTTAGCGTAAAGAGCGAGGGATTGCGGAGGGGACAACCCATTTCATATATGGAGTAATTTCTGTTCGTTTTAAGTTTTAATGTCACTCCTTACTTTCAGTTAGAAAAACTAGTTTTTTTATGTAATTTCTGAACGTTTTTGAATTAATTCATGTTTGATTTTGGCTCTCCACACATAAATTATTAAAATGAAATTTGCATAATAATTCCTTTCTTGGCTAAATGGCTTTCTCTTAGTTTTGATCAGACGATTTTGAGAAATAAGGGATGGGGAAGGAGGCCTAGTTGCCATGCAATTTTTCGGTTACATGAAAAGGCAACTATAAATTTTAATTTTTAACGAAAGTTTTTATTAGTAAAAATATACATAACTTAAGAATTAACTTACGTAACAAACTTGTTTATACTTCAATTTTTATTATGTATATGAGGGGGTTTGTACCCTCGTTAATACCTCGTTCTTTACACTAAATCGTAAGTTTTGTCCCAATTCTTTAAGAATGACCCCTGAATCAGAAAGGCCGTAGAATAAATAGTTGAAATTACTAAAAATACTATAGCATAAAGAGCGAGGTATTTATCTCCTCCTAAATACCTCGCTCTTTATGCTAAAGTATTTTTAGAACCCCTCATATGCGTAATAATCTCTGTTCGTTTTAAGTTTCAATGCTACTCTTTTCTTTCAATTGAAAAAAACTTTTCCATGTTTATTTTTTCATTGTTTTTTTTATAGTAATTTTAGAAAATCCTGCGCCCTTTTCATTGAATTTCTGTTCCCCCATGACATGTTTCTCCAAGGAAAGATCTTCCCATTTAGTCCCCTCCCCTCAACCCCACCCCCAAAACCAAAAAAAAATCCCCTGAAAACGACTTCCCAATAGCCATTTATTGTGTAAACAATTTATTGTGTAATTTATTATGTGTAAACACTGGTCGAAGTTAGTAACTTGCAGCCCCTCCCCCAGAGACTGTGGGGGAGTAAGTCATTCCCAAAGACAAAGTTATTATGGTTTTTGACTATGCGGAACAAAATGGCTATCTCAAAGTTTTGATTTGTTGACTTTGGAGAAAAATGAGCGTGGGAGGGGGCCTAGGTGCCCTCCAATTTTTTTGGTCACTTAAAAAGGGCACTAGAACTTTTCATTTCCGTTAGAATGAGCCCTCTTGAGACATTCTAGGACCACTTGGTCGATACGATGACCCCTGGAAAAAAAAAAAACAAACAAATAAACACGCACCCGTGATTTGTCTTCTGGCAAAAAATACGAAATCCCACATTTTTGTAGATAGGAGCCTGAAATTTTACATTAGGGTTCTCTGATACGCCGAATGCGATGGTGTGATTTTCGTTCAGATTCTGCGTCTTTTAGGGGGTGTTTTCCCCTATTTTCTAAAATAAGGCAAAAAAATTTCAGGCTCGTAACTTTTGATGACAAAGACTAAATTTGATGAAACTTATATATTTAAAATCAGCATGAAAATCTGATTCTTTTGATGTATATTTTAGCATCAAAATTCCGTTTTTTAGAGTTTCGTTTACAATTGAGCCGGGTCGCTCCTTACTTACAATTCGTTACCACGAACTGTTTGATACCTCAATTTTTTTAACTTTTCCAAATTAAAAACCCCCAGCTCCTCCAAAGAGAACGGATCCGTACCAATTATGTCAATCTCGTATCTATAGCTTGTGCTTATTCTTCCCATCAAGTTTCATCCCGATATCTCCACTCTAAGCGTTTTCCAAGATTTCCGGTTTTCAAGATTTCTGTTTCCCCCCTCCAACCCTCTATGTCCCCGGATCCGATTCCAATTGAACATGGAGCTTCTAAGACATAAGATTCTTCTATATATCAAGTTTCATTGAGATCCGATCACCCATTCGTAAGATACCTCGATTTCACGTTTTCCAAGAATTCCGGCTTCCCTCTCCAACTCCCTTCAATGTCATCGGATCTGGTCGAGATTTAAAATGAGAGTTTTACAGCACAAGATCCTTCCAGATATTAAATTTCATTAAGATCTGATCACCCGTTTATAAGTTACAAATACCTCATTTTTTCTAATTTTTCCGAATTACCCCCCCCCCCAACTCCACCAAAGAGAGCGGATCCGGTCCGGTTATGTCACTCACCTAGCTTGTACTTGTGCTTATTCTTTCCACCAAGTTTCATCCTGATCTCTACGCTTTAAGCGTTTTCCAAGATTGTCGGTACCCCCCCCCCCCCTAATGACACTGGACCCGGTTGGGATAAAAATAAGTGATCTGAGTTTCGAGTTCCTTCTAAATATGAAATTTCATTAAGATACGATCACTTTTTCGCAAGTTAAAAATATCTCATTTTTTCTAATTTTTTAGAATTAACCCCCCCCCCAACTCCCACAAAGAGATCAGATCCGTTCCGGTTATGTCAATCCCGTACCTAGGACTTGTGATTATTTTTCCCACCAAGTTTCATCCAGATCCCTCCACTCTAAGCATTTTCCAAGAATTTAGGTTTCCCCCCAACTTCCCCTTAACCGGATAAGATTGAAATTTAATATGAGAGCTCTGAGACATGATATCTTTCAGAACATCAAATTTCATTAAGATCCGATCACTCCTTCGTAAGTTAAAAATAACTAATTTTTCTAATTTTTCAGAATTAACCCTCCCCCCCACTCCCCAAAATAGAGCGGATCCGTCCCGGTTATATCAATCACGTATCTAGGACTTCTGGTTATTTTTCCCACCAAGTTTTATCCCGAACCCTCCACTCTAAGCGTTTTCCAAGATTTTAGGTTCCCCCCTCAATTCTCCCCAATGTCACCGGATCCAAGCGGAATTCAAAATAAGAGCTCTGAGACAAAATATCTTTCCAAACTTCAAATTTCATTAAAATCCGATCACTTTTTCGTAAGTTAAAAATACCTCATTTTTCTAACTTGTTCAGAATTAACTCCCCCAAACAGAGCGGATCCATTCCGGTTGTGTCAACCACGTATCTAGGGTTTGTGCTTATTTTTCCCACCAAGTTTCATCCCGATCCCTCCACTCTAAGCGTTTTTCAAGATTTTAGGTTCCCCCTCCAATTCCCCCCAATGTCACCAGATCTGGTCGGGATATAAAATGAGAGCCCTGAGACACGATATCCTTCCAAACATCAAATTTCATGAAGATCCCATCACCAGTTCGTAAGTTAAAAATACTTCATTTTTCTATTTTTTCCGAATTAACCAGCCCCCCACTCCCCCCATCCTCCCAGATGGTCAAATCGGGAAAACGACTATTTCTAATTTAATCTGGTCTGGTCCCTGATACACATACCAAGTTTCATCGTGCCTGAAGTAGACAAACCGGGACAGACAAGACAGACAGACCGACAGACAGACAGACAGGCCGACAGAATTTGCGATATCTATATGTAATACCAAGTGCCATAAAAACCATTTGGGAAATCGAAGTTCTAATTCCAGATGTAATAGCACAGCTCTTTTCGGCACGGGCCTCTCAAGAATGAAAATGGAACCCCTATTAAAGGTCAGATATACACATACCAGTCGTAAGACTTGGCTACTCCTGGTGTATTATTAATGTGTATAATAATATTGATGAGGTTATTGTAGGCTCAGGTCCTAGCCTGAAAGAAATTTTAATCCGTAAGGTTTTTTGGTGCAAATGGAATTTCAGCCGCATTTTATCTCGTTTTGAACATTTTCAATTATGAAACTGGTGGTTCTTTGATTCCTAACAGTTACGAATCTGGAGATTATAATTTACAAAAAAAATTGGAATTTATAACTAGCGTTTCCTTTCTGTTTATATTTCAATTATAAAACAGTAGATTTTCCGCTTTTATTAATCTCTGTTATAAAATTAATGATATTTAGCAATTTCACTTCTGAAACTGGAGATTTTATGTTTTGACACTTTAAATTATAAAATTGATGATTCTCCATTTGCACATTTTCAGTTATAAAATTGGCGATTCTTTATTTTTGTTTTATCAATTACAGTTAAAAATTAGTAAATCCGTAATTTTCTAAATTTATTGGCTACATGTATAAGACTTGTGGTTCTCCCGGTTTCTGAAACTTTCAGTTATAAAACTTGTAATTTTGCGCTTAAAAAAATATCAGCTATGAAAGTGGAGATCCCTGTTTTTTTCAAATGTCATTAATAAGGCTAGCCTTTTTTTTCCATTTGATAAACTTTTACTGGAACGTTAGTTTGTTTACTAACAGCGTAGTCACGCTGAAAATTCGTGTCTTAAAAAGAGCCTATATCGGTAGAAAGATTTCTTTTGTCATTTGATCTAGATGTCACTTCTCTACGCTCTGTCATTATTTTTCCAGATCTTAGCTTTGATATCCCTTGACAATGACTTTTTATAGCGAATTTGCATTAGAGTAAGGCTACAAAGGAATGAAGCACTCTATCTTTTGAGGTAACAACAAGAACTTACGTTTGTTATTCAATAAGTTTAATGGAAATTTAGCGTATTTCTAGAATTCTAATAAGAATGTTCTGCTATGTCAGATTCTCACTTAAACTGACTTATCTATCTCTTTTTTGTGAGTTTTCATTTGTGGAAATCTTATCATCTGGCCTGAGTTCCGCTAGGATGCTGAGAAAGCAAAAAGGAGCCAGATTTATCACCTTTTTCATTTTAGTTCTATGACGATTTAATTTCCCAAACTGTCTAAATTAAAAGAAATTATGTTCAGTTCACATGCTCAGTCACGTGTCAAAATAGTTAATTTGACATAAAGTAGGCATAGGGCGATGCAAAAAAAAGAAACAAGAATTCTTTTTATATAGCAAATAATGAAGACTCTCAAAATAATCGATTCTTTTCATAGATTAAAAAAAAAATCTTAGAAAATCCCTCTTAGAATGTTTTTAAAGACCCTTGTCCCCGGAAAAAATTAGAGGATTAGGTGCCTAAAAAAGTAGTTTTATGTGTTTTGGTTGTCTCCTGCCCTTCCATGAAAAATGTTTTTAATTTTGTAAAGTTCTACACATACGCATGGATGTACATATATACAGGGTTACCGTCTGAAAACATCTCGGAGGAGGACATCTGCCCAAAGAAAAGGAGGTCGACTTTGGTATTTTTGGCAACGAAGTAAGGACATTTGGTATTTTTGGCATTTTTAATAGGTCAATTTGTAAAAATAAAAAGGTTAAAATCAACATACTAAATTGCATAAAAAGGTACAAGTTAAACTTGTTAATAACGATATAAATACTAACTGCATAATTTATTATGTCAATGAGCATCATGATAATGTGTCATTGTTTTATGAATAGATAGGCTACCTCGCTCTTTACGCTAAAGTTCGAATTTTGTTCCAAATCTTTAAGAATGACCCCTGAATCACAATGGCCAATTAATTAGAATAAATAGTTCTTTTGAAAGTACTAAAAAAACTTTAGCGTAAAGAGCGAGGTGTTGACGAGGAGAAGAACGCCCTTCATATACTTAATAATTTTTCTTCGTTTTAAGTTTTAATATTCCTCCTTACTTTCAGTCGAAAAAACTTTTTTTTTATTTAATTTCTGCTCGTTTTTCAAATAATGCTGGGAAATGCTGCTCCTTCATGGAAAATTCTCATCCCCCATAAAAAATATCTCCATGTAAAGATCCTCTCACGTTTCCCCGTTCCCCTAATACCCCCACCCAGAAAAATCACCCCTGAAAACGTCTGTATACTTCCCAATAACCAATACTATATGTAAGCTATTGACGAGGAGGCGAACTCCCTCATATACGTAGTCATTTCTGTTCGCCTTGAGTTTTATATTTTGTTCCTTACTTTCAGTTGAAAAAAAAACTTTTTTTTACTCAATTTCTCCTTGTTTTTCAAATATTACCGGAAAACCCAGCGCCCACTTCATGGAAATTTTCATCCCCCATGAAAAAATCCTAAATGAAAAAATCCTCCAACGTAACCCCGGCCCCAAAACGAAAAATCCCCCTGAAAACGTCTGTATACTTCCCAATAACCAATACTATATGTAAGCTATTGACGAGGAGGCGAACCCCCTTATATACGTAGTAATTTCTGTTCGCCTTGAGTTTTATATTTTGTTCCTTACGTTTAGTTGAAAAAAAAATTGTTTTTTTTATTTAATTTCTCATTGTTTTTTAAATACTACCCATGGAAATTTTCATCCCCCATGAAAAATTCCTAAATGGAAAAATACTCCAACGTAACCCCCGGCCCCAAAACGAAAAATCCCCCTGAAAACGTCTGTATACTTCTCAGTGGCAAATACTATATGTAAACAATAAGCAAAGTTCATAACTCGCGGCCCTCCCCTGAGGACCGCGGGGGATTATATCAGCCTCAAAGACTTAGTTATTATATTTTTCGACTATTCTGAACAAAATGGTGATCTAAAAATTTAACCTAGTGACTTTGGGAAATAATGAGCGTGGGAGGGGTCCTAGTTGCCCTCCAATTCTTCGGTCACTCAAAAAGGACACTAGAACTTTTAATTTCCGTTCGAATGAGCCCTCTCGGAATATTCTAGTACAACTGGATTGATGAGATCACGCCTGGGAAAAAGAAAAAAAAATAAACACGCATTCGTGATCTTTTTTCTTGCAAAAAAATATAAAATTCCACATTTTTGCAGATAGGAGCTTGAAACCTCCACAGTAGGATTTTCTGATATGCTGAATCTACCTCCAGGGCGGCAAGAAAATTGAAATTTTTTCAGTGAAAAAGATTACTCATACAGTCTCGCGTACATTCAAAAGACAAACTTTTGGCAGTAAAATTTTAAAAGAAACTACACATGCTTCTATGCATATTAATATATAATGTCAACATTATTCAATAAGCAATCATTGTTGGGTTTTATCTTGATTTTCAGCGCACACAGATTTCTGTAGTTGTTACATAGGTGTTACAGTTGTTATAGTTGCTACGATATGCCACAAGATAGAATGAATGTAAAGTTTGTGGCTACTTCGAATACTACTACTACTAACAACTCACCGCAGCACCAAGCTACCTGAGGATAACACAGCTACACACGCTCTTCCTTAATCCAAATCTATTCAAAGACTCCCTCTTTACACCCTCCCAGGAAGTTCACATTTCCATTTAATCTTTCTTTACAAGATCCTCCCACCACAACCGTGGATGACCTGCTTAGATTTAGGAAATGCAAAAATAAAATGCGAATGATAAAAACCTCTAGCAGAAAGAGAAGAGGAGAGAAGATGGAAAAATAAGCTAAAACAACCCAAATAGAACTAAACATGCTCGTTTTGTCTTAAATTTTTCGTTCAAATACATATCTTTAATTTTTTAAGGATAATGATGGCTTGTAGAAAATTCCACAAGATAAAAAGAATGTAAAGTTTATAGCTACTGGGGACAATAAGTAGTAAGTGCAAACTTAGTAAGTACAATAGCTATACTATTCATACGTTTTAAGCATAATTAAGTAAGTAAAGTAAATATAGTAGTAGCAGACTCAGACATAGCGAGTGTAACCAGTTAGGCTTTTAACATATGAATGTCCATAGCTCTCAACAGCTGTACAAGCTATGTTTAACTGCTTTTGGTTGTGTTATTATCCTTAATGTTTATTAGAGCATAAATGGAATAAATAAACAAAGATAAACACCCCACAAGGAGGTAGGAACTATGCCAAACATTGGCCTGTCCTATCACTTTTTTAGAAGAGGAAAATACAGAGAAATTGCAACATTTGTAACCATTGAGAATAATGTAACACTTTACTTGGTCTTTTATTTTACAGCTTTACTTGGTCAAGAATTTTTTGTTTCTTTAAGTTATTGGCCCCCGAAAAAGTATGCATGACTTTTTTCGGTAGGTAATTCAACAAAAAGAAAATAACCAGACACCGAAGTCTAGAGAAAAAGCAGAAGATGGCTTTCTTTTGAAATAATGAATATACCCTATATATTACTATTAATGGGTAGTCAATGCCTAGGGTATGACTTGTTTCCTATTTCCATTTTAAATGCCCCAAAAAATTGTATTTGTTCCGCGTAGAAAATTTTGACATATAGGCATAATCCCTTTTCACAATTAAACAAAAAAAAAGTTTTTTTAAATGAAAGTAACGAGCTACATTAAAACTTAAAAAGAACAGAAATTACTCGGTATATGAAAGGGGCTTTTCCTCCTCAGCGCCCCGCTCTTTACGCTAAAGTTTGACTCTTTCTCTTAACTCTACTTTTTAAAACAGTAAAAAACTTTAGCGTAAAGAGCGGGGCGTTGAGGAGGAAAAGCCCTTTCATATATGGAGTAATTTCTGTTCGTTTTAAGTTTTAATGTCGCTCCTTACTTTCATTTAAAAAAAAACTTGTTTTTTTTTTTCAATTTCTGGACGTTTTTGAATTAATGCATGTTTTGATCTTGGCTATCCGCACATAAATAATTAAAACAAAATTTGCATATTAATTTTTTTCGCTAAATGGCTTTTTCATAGTTTTAATCAGAAGATTTCGAGAAAAAAGGAGCGAGGGAGGAGGCCTAGTTGCCCTCCAATTTTTTGATTACTTAAAAAGGCATTAACTTTAAGTTCTTTACGAACGTCATAAGTAAAAAATATACGTAACTTACGCATTAACTTACGTAGCGAACTTCTGTATTCGTATGTTTTTATTGCGTATAGAAGGGGGCTCGCCCCTCGTCGATACCTCGCTCTTTACACTAAAGCTTAAATTTTGTCCCAATTCCTTAAGAATGACCCCTGAATCACAAAGACCGTAGTAATTACGTAGTAATAAGTAGTTGTAATTACTAAAGATACTTTAGCGTGAAGAGCGAGATATTACAAGGAGGTAAACCCCTCATATGCAATATGTCAGTTCGTTTTCAGTTTTAATGCTACTCCTCACTTTCAGTAGAAAAAACTTTTCGTATTTATTTTTTCATTGTTTTTTTTAAATAATGCTAGAAAATCCTGCGGCCCCTCCATTGAAAGTCTCTTCCCCCATGAGAAATTCCTCCATGGAAAGATCCTCTCACGTAACCCCTCCCCTCAACTATACCCCCCAAACAAAAAAATACCCCTGAAAACGTCTGTACACTTCCCAGTAACCATTACTATATGTAAACACAGGTCAAAGTTTGTAACTTGCAGCCCCTCCCACGGGGACTGCGGGGGAGTAAATCGTCCCCAAAGAAATAGTTATTAGGTTTTAGACTATGATGAATAAAATGGCTATCTCAGAATTCTGATCCGGTGACTTTGGGGAAAAAATGAGTGTGGGAGGGGGCCTAGATGCCCTCCAATTTTTTCGGTAACTTAAAAAGGGCACTAGAACTTTTAATTTCCGTAAGAATGAGCCCTTTCGCGACATTCTAGGACCCCTCAGTCGATACGATCACCCCTGGAAAAAAAAAAACAAAAAACAAAAAAACAAATAAACACGCATCCGTGATTTGTCTTCTGGCAAAAAATGCGAAATTCCACATTTTTGTAGATAGGGGCTTGAAACTTCTACAATAGGAATCTCTGATACGCTGAATCTGGTGGTGTGATTTTCGTTAAGATCATATGACTTTTAAGGGGTGTTTCCCCTATTTTCTAAAATGAGCCAAATTTTCTCAGGCTCATAACTTTTGATGGGTAATACTAATCTTGATAAAACTTATATATTTAAAATCAGCATTAAAATGTGATTCTTTTGATGTAACTATTGGTATCAACGCTCCGTTTCATTTTTTAGAGTTTCGGTTACTGTTGAGCCGGATCGCTACCACGTTCGTCACCACGAACTGTTTGATTATTGATTCTTTTTAAATTAAATAAAGAAACAAGTTTCTTCAAAAAAACTTTAGCGTAAAGAACAAGGCATTGACGAGGGGGGACCCCCTCATATACGTAATAATTTCTGTTTGTTTTAAGTTTTAATGTTACTCCTTACTTTAAGGTGCAAAAATTTATTTTTAATTTAGTTTCTGAACGTTTTTTAACGGATGCTGGAAAATCCGTTGCCCCCTTCATGGAAAATTCCCTTCTCCTATAAAAAATTCCTCTATGGAAAAATCCTTCCGCGTAACCTTTTCCCAATGACCCCCCTTCCTACCACCAGAAAAAATCCTCACTAAAAACGTCCGTATACTTCCTAATAACGAATATTATATGTAAATAACGGACAAAGTTCACAACTTGCAGCCCTTCCCCCGGGGGTTGTGGAGGATTAAGTCATCTTCAAAGGCATAATTATTAGATTTTTCGACTATGCTGAACAAAATGGCCATCTCAAAATTTTGATCGAGTGACTTTGGGAATAAATTAGTGTGGGAAGGGGCCTAGTTACCCTCCAGTTTTTTCGTCACTTAAAAAGAACACTAAAAATATTCTAATATATTCTAGGACCACTGAGTCGATACGATCACCTCTGAGAAGAAAAAAAAAACAAAAAAACAAAAAACAGACAAATAAACACGCATCTGTGATCTTTCTTCTGGCAAAAAATATAAATTCCACATTTTTGCAGATAGGATCTTGAACCTCTACAGTAGGGTTCTCTGATACGACGAATCTCATGGTGTGATTTTCATTAAGACTATTCTATGACTTTTAGGGTATGTTTCCCCCTTTTTTCGAAAATAAGGCAAATATTCTTAGGCTAATTATTTTTAATGTGTAAGACTAAACTTGATTAAACTTATATATTTGAAGTCAGCATAAACATTTTTTTGATGTATCTATTGGTATAAAAATTCCATTTTTTAGAGTTTTGGATGCTATAGAATGAATGAATGAATGAACTTTATTACCCATAAAAGAATAAAAAACACAAAGTACGGAGTATTATAAATAAACAAAACCAAAAACGATAAACAGCGAGAAAAAAAATTCAAACTAACAAAAGACAACATGGACAAATTAACCATTATCAATATGGAAAAAAGGCTGCAGAGGGCCGTAAAAATAATTGCTGCAGAGGGTCGCATTGAGCCAGGTCAAATAAGCCCCAGGATAAAATAAGCCAGGTCCAGGTTAAATAAGGCTGCAGAGGGTCGTGTTGAGCCAGGTCGCTCCTTACTTACAGTTCGTTACCACGAACTGTTTGATGCTATTTAAAACACTATTTAAAAAGGTGGAAGAAAATTAATTACTTTTTAAAATAAAAACAATAAATCTAAAAAAATTAATATGCTATTCAAGGATTCAACACAAGTTAGCGCACCTTACGTGGTGCATTTAATTTTTTTTTCTTCCTTTTTTTAAACAGTTGACCCCTGACGTAGCGTGCAGGATTATTTTCGGTCAGTAATTCAACAAAGAGAGTATAAACCAAATCTAGAGAAAAAGAAGAAGACAGCTTTATTTTGAAAATACCAAAAAAAACATTTACCCTATCTATTGCAGTTGCTGAATAGTCAATGCTTATGGTATTGTTTTGTTTCTTTTCCAATCTCAATTTTAGGAAAAAATCTCCTATAATTTTCTCCTAGAAGATTTTAACATTCGGGATTTTAACAATTTAATAATTAGTTATACCCTTTTAACAATTAGTTATTCATTTTAATTACTATTTAAAATACTATTTAATAAGGTTGACAAAACTTTAATTGCCATTTAAAATACAATTAAAAACACTGAAAAATGTAAATACTATTTGAAATGCTACGAAAAACATGAGAAAAGATTTAAATACTATTTAAAATATAATTATTTGTAATAAGAAATACTATTTATAGAAGGAAATAAATTATAGCTTTAATCTAAATCATACGACATTTTTTTCTATACCAATTTTCGAGAACTTAATTTATCCAACCGCTCTTTTTTTAAAGCTAATATAAAATGCTCAAAATAAATCATTATTTTTCTTTCCAATTTACTTCCCTTTCTAATATCATTAAAGAAAAAGAAATTCTTGCAGAATAATTTCAAAAACAACACAGATTTCAGAAATGAAGTCAACAAAAGGTAAGCAATACTGTTGTTAAAGCATTTATTCAATTTTAGATGGCCCTTTCTAAGGCTAAGCTAGAAACTGTAATAGCTTCATAGACGACTTTCGATTCTAGGATTGCTGACATAGAATGATTTACAACGTAGGGCTACAGATAATTAGATATAAGCTATAAAGTAGACTGCAGAGATGACAATAACTTATTTAGCAGCATTATAAGACTTTAGTATGGCAGAAATGATCAATTTCTAATGAGAAATTAGAACTCTAAGAATAAATTGCTTTTTGAAATTGGAAACCCATCATTAGCTTCAACAAAATGAAATTGCTTATTTTGGGATTACATGGAAATTATATATCACAGCAGCTTTTCTTTTTAATGGCTTCTAATTATATTTTTTTATTTATTTTTTTCTTATTTTTTATTAATTTTTTTTTCTTATAAGAAATACTCGTAGTCAATTCTGGCTTCTGTTATAACTGTTCTTTTCATTTAGAACCAACATAAACTTTGCTTAGATAATAATAATTCTGGTGAAGGCGATGGCCTTCAGAGTAGCCCCAGAAACTACGCTGATAACCAACGATCAGCACCGAAAATCTTGTAGCAGCCCGTCACCGAAAAGGCTTCAGCACGCCGAAGCCGCCACCGATACGGTCAGCGGCGGCGCGCCACCGGAATTTTAAGTGCCAAATCATTGCTGAGATTATTGAGAGGCAAATTTAATGCAAAATCTATTATCGAACGGTGCATGCGAAAATTTTGGATCCCCTCAAAATGTTTTTGAGTCTACTTGTCAACTACGGATTTTAGATTATCATTCATTTGTTCCCGTCCTCTTTGCTACAATGTAATATTTTCTAATTAAATGAGTTTCGACAAGCCATGATATTCTTAAAATACCTTATTTATAAATGTTTTACCATATGCAAAAATGCAGCTATACTACAAAGGCCTGAAAACAAGGTGAAAAAATTTTTAAAGAAGACCCAACCCCTCCCTCACCAATTTTTCTTTACTTATGTACATGGAAGCATGTACAAAGTGGAAGAACTAATTTATATACAAAATCTTTGTCTTCCTAACAGCCTTCTCGAAAAAATTCAAATTTACAATCGAAATGAATTCCTTAAAAGATTCTGTGGCTCAGATGAGGTTCTTGATGCTGATAATCAGTTGCCCATTGTGCAAGTTGCTGATGATCTGCCTCCTATGTTATCGAGATATGAACAACGAGTGTCCCTAGAACGGGGTTTGCCCACGAGATGGAATGCAACATATATTATGATGCAAAGTATTATTCAATACCAAGGCCCTTTGGCAAGCGTCCTGTGTAAAGTTGGGACACCTGACCATGTTCTAGATAATGAAGAATATAAACTGATGCGTGAACTTTGCTCTCTACTATAAAATTTTTCTACTACTGTCCATGCTATTGACAGAGAATTCCTTGCCACCCTAGATGTCGCTCTGCTCTGTCGGGACCTTCTAAAAGGTCACCTTGAGGATCAGCCTAATGATAGTTGCTGTATTTAGCTTCTGAAAGAAAATGTGAAAAACAAGTTTGACTTACGCTTCCCAAGGGATGTTCTCATGGTGACAGCTGCACTTTTGGATGGAATCGATGAGCGTCTAAACATTCTTGATGGTTCGCTGACAAGAAGGGAATCTTTGCTCTAAATGGTTAACCCTATAGTGCTGGTGGCTAACGAAAGGTACTTTATCACATCTCCTGTGAACCGAGTTTGCCCTTCAACACTCCAGGTCCCTCCACTCTAACTTTCGGTGAGGATTTTAGTGCAGTAGAAATTCTTTTGTACGAAGAGGGGAGGGCCCTCAAAGAGCCTGAAGGAGGCTGCAATCTATGGTGCTTTCAGTGCATCAGCTACCACAATCAGCTGTGTGAATATGGCTAGTGGGTTTTCCCAGAAGAGCAGCAACTCTAAATCTCCTCATGATCATATATGAAAAAAACGAGGCTGCTAGATCAAATAATGTGTCAGAATGACAATGCAGAATAGGTTGAAGATGATGATGTTATTCAGTGTCAAGTAGATTTATACCCGGGCTTGTCAGCCCATGCCAGGAGATCAAAAGATCCTGCCCCAGTTGATGTAGTCAATCCAATGGCAAGACAAGTTCTACCATTGCTGGCAACAAGTGCCGGCAGCAGAAAGGGTTTTCAGGGGTGCAGGACTGATTGTTGATGCTAAGCTCTATGCTTTTTACTGCTAAGTTTTAATTTGGCCCCACATCGTGTAAACAACCTTATTTTTAAAAATGATAACTACAAGCTTGTCAAAGCTTTAAAGAAGTGATAGAATTTATTTTATGATAGAATTTGGAATTATATTGTTGTGACTCCTTAGACTTCCTGAGAATTGACAAAATAGGGAATGTAAAAGTTAATTTGAATTAAACCTTAAATTTATAGCCAGAATTTAAAATTTAATAATATATAGTGCTTTTCATTATAAGATATTGCCTCTTTTTATATAAAAGCTTTTCTTTGCAAAATGTTGCTTCTTTTCCTTCTAACACCTGGTAATGAACTGTTCTTAAAGAACGACATATTAAGTTTTCTCAAAATTGGCATTGTAAAAAAAAATATATATATATATATATATATATATATATATATATTATTAAATCCTATACGCTAAAGTAAAAATTTGATCGTTGACCCGGCTTTGAAACTTTGACCGTACTATCATCAAACAGTTCGTGGTAACGAACAATCGCATTTTAATGCTGCTTTTAAATATAGAAGTTTCATCAATTTTAGTCTTACCCATCAAAAGTAATGAGCCTGGGAAAATGTAACTTATTTTAGAAAATAGGGGGAAACAACCCCTAAAAGTCATAGAATTTTAACGAAAATCACACCATCAGATTCAGCGTATCATAGAACCCTATTGTAGAAGTTTCAAGCTCCTATCTACAAAAATGTGGAATTTGTATTTTTTGCCAGAAGGCAGATCACGGATGCGTGTTTATTTGTTTGTTTGTTTTGTTGGTTTTGTTGTGTTTTTTTCCCAGGGGCGATCGTATCGACCCAGTGGTCCTAGAATCTTGCAAGAGGGCTCATTCTAACGGAAATGAAAAGTTCTAGTGCCCCTTTTAAGTGACCACCAATAGTTACATCAAAAGAATCGCATTTTAATGCTGCTTTTAAATATATAAGTTTCGTCAAGATTAGTCTTACCCATCAAAAGTTACGAGCCTTAGAAAATTTGCCTCATTTTAGAAAATAGGGGGAAACACCCCCTAAAAGTCATACGATCTTAAAGAAAACCACACCATCAAATTCAGCGTATCAGAGAACCACATTGTAGAAGTTTCAAGCCCCTATTTACAAAAATGTGGAATTTCGCATTTTTTGCCAGAAGACAAATCACGGATGCGTGTTTATTTGTTTATTTGTTTGTTTTTTTTTTTTTTTTCCCAGGGATGATCGTATCGACTGAGTGGTCCTAGAATGTCGAGAAAGGGCTCATTCTAACGTAAATTAAAAGTTCTAGTGCCCTTCTTAAGTGACCAAAAAATTGGAGGGCACCTAGGCCCCCTCCCACACTCATTTTTTCCCAAAAGTTACCGAATTAAAATTCTGAGATAGCCATTTTATTTGGCGTAGTCGAAAAACCTTATAACTATGTCTTTGGGGATGACTTACTCTCCCACAGTCCCCGTGGGAGGGGCTACAAGTTACAAACTATGACCATTGCTTACATATAGTAATGGTTATTTGGAAGTGTACAGACGTTTTCAGGGGGATTATTTGGCTTGTGGGTGAGAAGAGGGGGATATGTTGGGGGAGCTTTCCTTGGAGGAATAACCCTCATAGAATGAAGATGGTAGCTGTAAAGTAAGTCATATTGACAAGAAATATTCTGGCCATTTTGAAGCATTTAGTCAAGGTGAAACAATCTTTATAAAAGCTTTTGTTAGAATGCTAAGAATATTTTTTTTTTGTTATATACAGTATTCCAGAGCCAGCTCCACGACCTTTTTGAATCTAACAAATTGCTGCAAACACTTTAAAATTTCCGAGAATATTACACAAAGTTTATTTAGACACGGAAATAGATGCTATCCAACATGAAAATCAAACAGTTCGTGGTAACGAACTGTAGTAAGGAGCGACCCGGCTCAATAGTAACCAAAACTCTAAAAAATGGAATTTTGATACCAATAGCTACATCAAAAGAATCGCATTTTAATGCTGGTTTTAAATATATAAGTTTCATCAAGTTTAGTCTTACCCATCAAAAGTTACGAGCCTGAGAAAATTTGCGTTATTTTAGAAAATAGGGGGAAACGCCCCCTAAAAGTCATAGAATCTTAACGAAAATCACACCATCAGATTCAGCGTATCAGATAACCCTACTGTAGAAGTTTCGAGCTCCTATCTACAAAAATGTGGAATTTTGCATTTTTTGCCAGAAGGCAGATCACGGATGCGTGTTTATTTGTTTTTTTGTTTTTTTTTTGTTTTTTTTTTTTCCCAGGGGTGATCGTATCGACCCAGTTGTCCTAGAATGTTGCAAGAGGGCTCATTCTAACGGAAATGAAAAGTTCTAGTGCCCTTTTTAAGTGACCAAAAAAATTGGAGGGCACCTAGGCCCCCTCCCACGCTAATTATTTTCCCAAAGTCAACGGATCAAAATTCTGAGATAGCCATTTTATTCAGCGTAGTCGAAAAACCTTATAACTATGTCTTTGGGGACGACTTACTCCCCCACAGTTCCCGTGGGAGGGGCAACAAGTTACAAACTTTGACCTGTGCTTACATATAGTAATGGTTATTGGGAAGTATACAGGCGTTTTCAGGAGGATTTTTTTGGTTTGGGGGAGGGGTTGAGAAGAGGGGGATATGCTGGGGGAACTTTCCTTCGAGAATTTGTAATGGGAGAAGAAAATTTCCATGAAGGGAGAGCAGGATTTACTAGCATTATTAAAAAAAAAAACAATTGAAAAATAAAAGTGAAAAAGCTTTTTCAGCTGGAAGTAAGGAACAGCAATAAAACTTAAACAAACAGAAATTATTACCCATATGAGGGGCTCACCTCCTTCTAATACCTCGCTCTTTACGCTAAAGTATTTTCGGTAATTTCAACTACTTATTCTACGGCTTTTGTGATTCAGGGGGTCATTCTTAATGAATTGGGATAAAATTTAAGCTTTAGTGTAAAGAGCGAGGTACTGACGATGGGGCGAATCCCCTCATGTATGTAATAAAAACATGAGAATACAAAAGTTCTTTACGTAAGCTAATTTATAAGTTACTTAAATCTTTTACAAATAAAAAGATTCGTAAAAAATTAAAAGTTCTAGTTGCCTTTTTAATTAACCAAAAAATCGGGGGGCAACTAGGCTTCGTCCCCCCGCTCTTTTTTTCTCAAAATCATTCGATCAAAATTATGAGAAAGCTATTGAGCCAAAAAAAAAATATGCAAATTTCGTTTTGATCATTCCTCTGCGGAGAGCCAAAATCAAAACATGCATTGATTCAAAAACGTTCAGAAATTAAATAAAAAAAACAAGTTTTTCCAACTGAAAGTAAGGAGTGACATCAAAACTTAAAACGCACAGAAATTACTTCGTATATGAAAGAGGCTGCTTCCTCATCAACGCCCCGCTCTTTACGCTAAAGTTTTTTACTGTTTTAGAAAGAAGAATTGAGAGAAAGAGTCAGACTTTAGCGTAAAGAGCGGGGCGTTGATGAGGAAGCAGCCTCTTTCATATACGAAGTAATTTCTGTGCGTTTTAAGTTTTGATGTCACTCCTTACTTTCAGTTGAAAAAACTTGTTTTTTTTATTTAATTATTCACAAGCACAGATATATAAGAGTATAAAACAATGTTGAAATAATACCTTTTCTGAGGCCAAGAAAATAAAATAATTTATAGAATAAAATAAAATAAAAATAAAAATAAAATAATAAAGGTAAATAAAATAAATAGATGCTATCCACCATGAAAATTATTCACAAGCACAGATACATAAGAGTATAAAACAATATTGAAATAATACCTTTTCCGAGGCAAAGAAAATAAAATAATTTATAAAATAAAATAAAATGAAAGAGGTAAATAAAATAAATAAAAATGGCATTCTGACTTCTACTTATTGAGGTCTTGCATTTTGTAATTAAGTTATACATGTAATTATTCAGCTAAGGCTTAAACAGAAAAAGATACTAGATTCGAGGTAGGCTATATTGATAATAAACATTCAACAAAAGTATTCAGCCTTAAGATTGGGGGAAATGACCTTTTTATAAGCTAGGTTAGAATGCCAAGAACGAAATGTTTTTCAGAATGCTTTTCCATTTCAGTTTTCCAAGCACTTTTAGTTTTTCAACCCCTCTCAAAATTTGTATTCATGTTTCGCCAGTCATTTTATTCGAGATATGAATCCCTTTGAATAACGAGCATTACCAGGACAAACTGAGAAACAGTATACATAAACGCCAAACTTAAAGTCCTGCCAGACAATAAATGACGAGTTTTAAAGAGAAATATTGGGATTGGGTCCCTTTCAGGAGTCTTCATTTTTTCATCTATCTTGAAACTAAACAGTGTCTCTTATAGAAAGCTCTTCAATCGAGCTCTTTCTATAAATTAAACTTTAACAATAGAAAGCTTATGAATCCAATCAAGGATGCTAGTGAAAGCTATTTCATGTGTGGTAAATGGAAGGTGATTGGAGTTTGATATTTATAGAGGTCACGCATCATTCAACCAGCAACTAAGGTGCAAAACTGGACCTGTCAGAGCAGCTCTGGAATATGGACTTTTGAAAGGAGTGGTCCTAGGCCATGAGGATCAATGGAACTTAAGTAAGTATTAATTAAGTTTTAATACTAAAACCGAATTCTGAACATTACATTTTTAAGTTCTCACTATAAGGCTGCTCATTTGCTGCAGCTCTTGAGCTGCAGCAAATCGTTGAGCATCTAAATCAGATTAAATTTATGCAATTTGACCTTAGAAAACTTTCTGACCTTGACCTTAGAAAAGTTTCTTTGAGTTGCACTTACATTCATGGATAACTCCATCAATACATATCAATTATTAGCAGGAAAACTCGCCTTTTCAACAAGCAGTATGAAGATAAAACCTTTAAGAAAAGTTCAGTCAAAACCTGTGTCTTATTTTGCATCTAAATATTGCTGATACACCATTAACTGGCCTAAATAGTTCAAAAAGCCTTGCATAACGATTTTGACAAACTGATATGCTTGTAGTAACCCAGCCCACTCCCCCCAAATCTTGAACAGAGTATGCTCGAAAGATTGTTCCGACTTTCTTCTTTGGCTCTAAGATAATTGCAGATTTTCACCCTCCCCCCAATGTTTTCCAGGTTGACGCCTCCCTTCTCGTTAGTAGAAGGTTGACTAGAAGGGTATTGCTAGTAGAAGGGGGTTTTAGCAAGCAACATTATTATTAGATACTACAAGTTACTGTTAAAAATTGTTTAATTAGGAGTGGCCCCTGAAATTGCAATCGTACATTTGTTTTATTGATTGTGTTACACAGACAAGAACTGAAAATTATTTCATTGATTTGTCAATGAAATACCATGTCATACCATAATTGAACTATATCAATAAAATAACAGTTTTGGATGTTTACATCAAGCATAGACATTTTCACCCAGCCTCCCTAATGAGTCAGATATAGCCCAACACACAAAAAAAAGAAAACGAGCAAAAATGGGGTATTTTAAGGCCAAGCGAAAATATTGAAGAAACACACAAAGCGAATATTTCGAGAGAAAAACCACCTCTCTTCTTCAGCGCGATCAAAATAATATAATCAAGTAAAATACCGAATAAAAAAAAACGCGGAAATTCAACAAGACCAATTTAAAACTAAGGAAAAAAAATAGCGAAAAATTAAAAGATAAAAAAATTCAATAAAATAACAAATAAGAATTAAAATCAAATATCTAACAACCATAAAGTGGTTATCATTATCAAATTATCTTCAGACACAACCCTTGGCTATATACAGAAGTTCAAAAGTTTTGCTGGGGTTTATATTTTCTTTTTTTTTAATTATGGCATTGTGAACTCAATGCTGATGAAAAATAAATAATAAAAACCAACAAGAATCAGCAAAATTTTTTATTTAGTCTAGAGGTAAATCTAGCCCAATTATAGGAAAGAGATGATTATTATAACTGGAAACAGACCTTAATGGGCAATTGAATGGTCCTTGTTTTTCTATTTGATTTATATCATGTACTTAAATTCACCCCAGTTTGTACAGGATTGTTTTTACATAGATAATTTTAATATCAAAATAGCCTCATTATGTTTGCTGGAAAATAAGGTTCTCAGGAATGATATTATTCATTAATTACCGTTCCAGATAAAGCACATTTAATAATTTGGGGATGATTAAAAATTATTAAGACTAAAAATTTAATATTCTTTCCCTTGGGACATTTTAAAAAATCCATTCCAAAACTCAAAGTACGTTTTATTATTTATTATTTACAAATTCTTCAGTCGTGTTAATCAATTACTTTTACAGCACTTTGCTGTAGGACAGCAAGAAGGATTGAATGATAAATGAACAATATCTATCAAGACTGGAAGAGTCTTGATAGATTTTGTTATATCTTGATAGATATCTACCTAAGATTCGGCAATAAGCCGTCAAAAGAAAAACATTAAATATTCAGACGTGAATGGATTCCTGATTGATGCATCTTTATTGGCATGGATACATCAGTAATAACGAGAATACAAACAAAAGCCATTGAGACAAATATATAGGCACAGGAAAAAGAAAAGAAAGTATGTATAACTGTGAATAATTTATCATACAACACTGCCATTCCATTTATAAATAGATTAAAATGAAAACCTATAAATAACGGGTAAAATGATTAGATGAGACACTGAAAAGAATATATATTAATATATTCCAATCCTTGTCTTCATCTAAGAAGACAATAGTCAACCTAAATTGATTATAGTACAGTTTGATTAGACTTGTGGAACATTTGTGTCACCGTATTGGAATTTGCTTAGAACTTTTACTAAAGGACAGCTATAATTTTTCCAAGGGCATCTATTGGGGACTGCAGCCTTTGGATTTTAGACTTTCATTTTGAAATTAAATTAAGTAGAACACCCTTTTTAGTGTTTTCTTTTAAAAAACCAAAATAAAATATCCATACCAAGATCTTTAGAAATACTTGTTTTTCATAAAAAAAAAAATTAAAATGCTTACCTTCCCGCTAAATTTAAATGAATCGAAACCCTACGTTTATCAGACGTGATTTTTTCACGTTTTTCCTTTTTCCCCTCACTGCATAGCTTTTTCACCTTTACAATATTTACGTGAATATTTTAGCTGTTTATTCTAGTCTTTTCCACCGTCGGAAAATGTTTCTGGGCATGAAGCTGAAATATTCGGACTTTTATAAGTATCCATTTTTCTCACTACCTTCACAAACATCAAAAACAAGAAGAACAATAGGGGATTCTTTTCGTAAGACAGCGGAAATCCAATTTGAATGAATACTTCGGTTCTATATCAAAGGGCCGTCCTCAGCAAAACATAAATATATAAAAGAAGAAAAACTTACAAAAAACATACAACCAATAAAACTAAAATAATTTTTTTTTTAAACAGACCCATCATCCTTACTTCAGCGAAGTTCAACCAGGACTGACAAATAAAGTGAGATGAAACAAGGCGATCCATTGAAATGAAAGAAGAATAATTTAAAACACGTTTTTAGTGCTAATCTTGCTGTTTTGGCAGCTAGTATCAAAGGTCTATTTGTGACTGGCTCGCCAGGTAAATTTTCGCCAGAATTGATTGTCTTGAGAATGTATCCGTGGGGAGGGGAGATTTTTCTGAGGAGGTGGAGCCAGATTTCCTGACATTATTTAGAGATACAATCAGAAATTAATTTAAAAAACAATTTTTTTTTACCTTCTATAATGTCGATTGTGTTCTAACTTTTATTACCTCATCATTCCCATTCTCATTCTATTTACTGTGGTTTTGAATCTTCCCAAAATAATTTTATTATTTCCCTAACAGTGGGTAAATGCTTTCGTGTCTAAATCTCCTACCTTCTCAAAAAAATCTTTAGATTTTACAATTATGCTATTTATTTTTATATATCTTTTGCCTAGTTTTGGCGTTTTTTTTTTAAAGATTGTCCCCCTTTTCCTCAAATTACGGTATACCTTCCTGCTTCTTATACAAGAAATGTAAATACTGTCACATCTGTATGTCAATTAATCTATATTACTAGTTATGCCTGGGTAAACAGTACATTTGGACGAATGAACAATTCTAGCAGAACAATATCTGAGGAGGCTCCATATACTTTGACCTCATGGTCAGTATTTGGAATCAATACTGATAAGATTCATTAAAAAGATTGATGCTTTTCAGACTATCAAGAATACCACTTTTTATGTGTTAGATAGCATGACTGTCTAGACTGAGGGGTCACCCACTTTTCGCCACCTGGTAAACGTCTCAAAACACCTTGTTTACAGAAAACTTCCACCACGCATGGCATTTCATTACGCTTGGCATTGTTTCTGCGATGCTAGGCATATTTCCGTCACGCTTGGTACAGTTCCGCCATGCTTGGTGCACTATCGCCACGCTTGGCATACGTCACCTGGTGTACGAGATTCCTAAAAGGTGGTGTCCCCTTGGACCAGATAACTAACGAAAGTAGTTCTAAGAATATAATAAATCGAAATGATAGATGAAGAAAAAAAATCAAAATAAATCTAAAAAGACTATTCACAACCATTTCCCCAAATACATGGAAAAGCTAATCGATATGAAAGACCATTAATGACAAGGAGCAGCTGTTTTTTCCACATGCCAAAGAAAAATCCAACTGTCTCTAGAAACCAATTCATGAAAATAATTGTCCATAAGATAGGAAAAGGGAAACAAAAATAAGAGCAAATAAACTATTTTTGACCTCCGGATAAATCTTCAATGAGATTATTTTGATTAAAAAAGTATATGAGATTACAAAATACACGGGAATTTATCTAGACCCAGGGGGCTTCTGTTACCAAAGATCCGACTGGTGATATCCCTAAAGGATCTTCAAACAAAACATACTTTAAATGTCCAAAGCATAGATATTTAAAACTAAACAAATATCATGTGGCTTAAAACAAACGTCGTAAAAGAAAAGAGACTTCACGCTGCTGGGTCAACTAACGTCACTAAATTTCGTTTCTTAGAAAATATAAAATTAATATTCTCAAAAATTAAGTTAGAAACCAAAGAGTATGGGTAACTTATAAGAGTGAAAACTGGGGCTGGTGTCGACAGAAAACTGTCAATACCATCTAGCGTCTGGCGATACTTGGCATGTTATCAGTATAATAATGAGGATAATTAACTTGATTAGTGTAAATGGTAAAATTAGGGTGGTAATAAGTGTCCGATCTCAGTTCCCGACAGAAAAAAGAATTACAAAGCTTGCAAAATGCATGTGTCGCCAGACGCTGGATGGCGTTGATATTTTTGTCGACGCTAGCTCCAGTTTCCACTTTTATAAGTTACCCATACTCTTTGGTTCAGGTGCTACCTCGCTGCGACATCCTGTAATTATTTAGTAATACCGATGACATTCAAATTCGGTGGACTTCATCAGTGATATCAGACTTCAATACAGTGATAGTGATATAGTATAGTGAGTGATATTGTGTGGAAAATAATGCCTGGATCAGCTCGAAGATATCACTCAACTAGCTAATTAAAAAATCGTCAAAATTTATTTTGGCCTGTCTTTATTCTTTTTCACTCTCTCTTTCCGAGTTGTAGTCCCAGGACTGATCCTGATTGGGACCACGGGCTCCCCAGTTTTCATGGCGCCCCCATTTGTTTTTTTCTATTTTTACCTTTTTTAAAATAAATTTGTCAATTTAGTCAATTATTCACACCCTTGCCACATTGCACCCTCCCCCAAGATTTTTCTCTATATCCGCCTTTGTTGCCGTTATAGCATTTAATTGACTCGCGTGTCTTCCCCTCCTATACAGGTCAAGGAGGCTTTTTGGGGATTAGTCTACGCATTTATTGCATGCTAAATGTGTTATGAATAAATCTTGTCAAGGGGTACAGAATGTCCGAAAAACAATTGTCAATTACTAGTCATGTTCAACATGCGTGACCGAAGAGAAAAGTTTATTTTCATACATTTCCATGGTAAAAAAAAAGGACCTTTCGTTTCATTTGTCTTTGTCTATAATATTTATATAATATATATATTTTTATATTTTTATATTTTTATATAAAAAGATTATAAAAAAGATTATATTTTTATAATCCAGCAGCAAAGTCTCTTGTATCTGGAAAGAAAATGATCCACTATTTTAAAGATAGGACTTTCAGAGCTCCTGTGTGAGATTTTAAGCAAGTAAGAAGAATGAGGAGTTCAATTCTACCGGGTCAGTTAAAACTCAGCCACTAAAAAGGACGCAAGTTTTTTAGACACAGTATTTCTAACAAGTAGAACCGGTTTCCTATGGTTAGAGTTCCAAGGGTATCCGACCTGGCTTAAGTCAGCTGTTTTAAAAATCATCCAAATGCCACAAAATATCTTCTTCTTCTTTTACATTTGTTTCATCTTTTGCATCTTTTTCTTCTTTCAAAGGTTTGCAGCAAAAATCTAGCTTAGAGGTTGTTTTAGAGGAGAGACAGAGGAGGTACTTGCCCCGGGCATAGAAATTTTAGCACCAAGAAATAATCTAACGGTTATAATCATTTCAGAATTTTATCTACATTAAAATAAAGCAGAGGGCAAAGTTGGCAGTTATTATAAGGAAACTGAATCTGCAATTTTCATTTTTCCCATATCTTCATGACCATTATTTGAAAATAAATTCCTTGAAAAAAAATAGACCAAATTTAATTAATTTTAATTTTTTTTGTAACATTTTGTATTCAAATTTTGTTATTAGATGACAATTTTGTAAAAATTTGGCCTGAGAATTTCTGGGAAACAGATGGGGGGAGGGGTGCTAATTAGGATATTGCCCCAGGCACAAGAGCGGGCAGAACCGCCACTTATTTAACTCCTTTGTTTAAAACTTACAAGCCTTCTGATAATATTTCAAGATTTAGCTACGTTTAAAACAAAAGCTTCTGCATTATTGGTTTGACCAATCTTTGCAAGAATAACCTTTCTCTTGAAAAATCAAAATGCCATTCAAATTTTTCTACGACATTGTTCTGTTAAATTGACTCGATCTCCCAATTTCAGACAAAATCTAAAAAGCATGAATATATGAAATAAATATTCAGTTATAGATGTCTGATTTTTCACCTTTATTGGGGGGAGGGGATAGGGGCATTTAACCTTTTTATTGTCAAATCGTCATTAGTAAATCGTTAGATAACTTCCATTTGATTTTTCTGCTTTCTTTCTTTCTACTACTTCTTTTTCCGACAGTAGGTTACGACCGAAATATATATTTAAAATGCTTGATTACTTAAACCGGAAACGAACAAAAATTAAAATGAATAATCGCATCCAATGTAAAGATAACACATACTGTTATAATGAAAAGGCGAATTCAAAGAGGAAAAGAAGTTAAAATGAATAATCAACTTCAACTTAAAACAAACTGAAATTGCGTCAAATAAGATTAGGGCTACCCCTCCCCCTCCCAAGCCTTCTCAGATAACTTCGAAGACCACACTGCCTTTCCATGACGAAAGTAAAACAGTTCAAAATAGGGATGATACCTTTTTATTGACAGTGAATAGATATAAAATTATTTAACTGGAAATTTCGAACACATATACAGTGTTCATCATCAGCAGTGTGTTTTACTGCTGATGATGAACACTGTATATGTGTTCGAAATATCCAGTTAAATAATTTTATATCTATTCACTGTCAATAAAAAGGCATCATCCTATTTTGAGCTGTTTTACTTTCCCAAGCCTTCTAATAGCCAGAGTGGCACTTGCGTTTAAATGGAAACAAATTATATTTTGAACAGATTCCTTTATCATTATAACATTTAATAATCAAAAATTGTTGAGACTTCCGGGATTAATATTATTATAATTTAGAAAAATGAGTCTAATTTCGTTAAAACGATATACAGTAGATTTTTACCCATACTTTCATCTCTTAAAAGCATTTTTTTCTGTGTACAGAAAATTAGATTTATATCTATTGATTCGCCAACTCAAAATATTGCTTTAACAAAATGAACAGATTAACAAACTATTAATTTAGTTTTAGTGGTTGGACACTTCCTTGTCAAAACATTTCCTTGTTAGTTTTATTTTGTCAACAAGAACAAAATTAATGCCTGAATACAATATTTAAAAGAAATTTGGCAATTTTTGGTAAAATTTGGTAAAAGTTGACATTTAATTTGTTGTTTTTGTTTTATCCTTCAAAATTACTAACTGAGATTAAAATTTTTTATTTAGGCATCAATTTTCTATCTCTTTCCACGAAACAGAATCAAAAAATAGGTTTTGATAAAGCGTATGCTTTTCAAACAGTAAAATTAAATTGGAAGCAAAAAATCGAATTATTCATGAAACATTTTTTGTTTGTAATCTTGATTACAACATCCTTTTGTTTTGTTGTTGAAGCTTTGACAAATAAAACAACACTGTTATGTCATGACACTAAATTATGTGTTATGTCATGACACAAAATAAGTTATGTTATGTCATGACACTAAAGCTTTTTAGAAAGCCTTGAGTTGGTTTCAACAAACTAAACAGATTCCTTCAAAAATTACTAACTTGGATTTAAAATTTTTATTTAGGCATCAAATTTCTATCTATTTGCATGAATAAGAGTCAACAGAATAAGTTTTGATAAAGCATATCCTTTGCAAACAGTAAAATTAAACTGAAAGCCAAATAGAGTTATTTATGATTTTTTTTTTGTAATCTTGATTACGTCTCTCTTTTGTTGTTGCTGAAGCTTTGAGAAATAAAACCACACTGTTATGTCATGAAACTAAAGCCTTTTAGAAAGCTTTGAGTTGGCTGCAACAAACTAAACAGATTTCTTCAAAAATTACTAATTTGGATTTCAGATTTTATTTAGGCATCAAATTTCTATCTATTTACATGGAATAGAAACAAAAGAACAAGTTTTGATAAAGCGTATCCTTTTCAAACAGTAAAATGAAATTGGAAGCCAGAATTCAGGGGAAAAAGAAAATAGTGTATTTTTTTAAGAATTCTCCATTCAAATAACCAGATTTTGGGCTCAGAATTGAAAATTTGCGATCGCTGATTTTGGAGGCCAAAAATCACTGATTTATTTATGGCCGAAATAGAACTTCATGATGTCTACCTTACTAGGCTTGGGAGGACTTGGGTCTGATAAATTACACGGTAGTAATTTTGCCTTTGTCGTTTGAAATAAAGCTGGTACCGGCCTAAAATTATCTTAAGATGAGTCGGAAAGGTAAACAACAATAACAAAATCTAAATTCAATCCTTTGTCTAGTTTATTAAAAAATAAACTGTTCAATTTTTTTTTTGGATAACTAGCTCACCCGGTGCACGTTGGTGCAAACTCAAAAGTAAGCATATCCATGGAACGCCCCAGGAAATTACCCTACAGAAAATCACAAAACCCCTATGGAAACTCTCCCTTTACAATAATTCTCCTCCGCGTATTAATAACAATCATATCATTAAATTTGAAAGCACTTGAAAAATACCCCCAGAAAATTCTAACCACCGAAAAAAATTTCCTGCGGAAAATTCTGCCTTGTGGAAAACTTATCTGCTGAAAATCCCCCCTATAGAAAATTCACCCCTTCAGTTAATAGCAGAATGTGTAAAAAACCTTGCGGCCTTTGAGAACAGCAGTCATCGCTGAACTTAAGGATCAGCTGGAGAGATCACGTCAACAGCAACGAAATTTATACCCGCACAAGCTAGGCGAGGCAAAGAAGATGGCGCTACCCTCTGGATGCCAGATCATAAGACTTCATAAGCATTCCTTTGTAGCAAACCGGAAAGCACCCATCATCAAAGAAGAAAAAAAAGACGTAAAAACGTGATAGAAAAGCCCTTTAAACTAGTTATATTCTAGAGTGGGAGGACATCTATGCAGCACCCAACGCAAGGGAAGATTGAAGGCTACTCACTGACGCCGCCCTGTTTGTCTCTACAGGCACTGGAGGAACTAAGTTCAAAGGTAAGGTGTAATAAGACCATATGTTTCGTTATTCTTTACTTCTACTCCCCATTTAGGCACATAGATGGGAGGCAAAGCTCTGGCAGTGCAACCTCAAGTTTAAAGTTTAGTAATTTTTTCGGATATCTTGTTGCATGCATACTTTAATAATTAGCGCATTTTCCAATGCTTCAGAATTCACTACCCCCCCCCCCAAAAAAAAAAAAGTAAAGAAAAAAATATATTCTTGCTATAGCTGGAAAACTACCATAATCCAGTGTGGAGGTGCTTGCAACCCCAGATTCTACAAATGAAGCCATATATATATATATCAATATTCATTTTAAATTCAGAAGAAAAAAATAATTTAATCATTCAAAATGATTAAAATTGCAGCCTAAATAGCATAATTTTTTACCACAGCTACAATGTAGTCGGTACACTTTATTAAGCAGCATTCCCATCCAAGTCCAGCAAGACTTTCATGCTTGGATATGCATCTATGGCCATTCACTTGCTTGTCCATGCATAAGTATGGCAGTCCAGCCATACACACATTTGAATGCTACTACTGATGGAGCATAGTTGATAAACATAGTATACATAAACCTTCCAGTTGATAAGATTTAAAATCCTAAACAGAGAGTTCTAGCCTCTCAAGGCCCCAAATTCTAGAGGCCCCAAATTTTACATGTGAACGGGAGCTGACTAGATATTAATGTCTTGACAGACATAAGTCAAGACAGTAAAGTCTATCAGAACGCCAGTTTAGGGCCTCCAACCAAGAAACGGTTCCCCAACCCTGTCACACATTCGACTTAACGAATCGAGCTTTCTTACAACAAGCTAGACTGGCTGAAACTACTATGAACTTATTCTTATGTCCTTGTTTACTAAAGAAACCTAAAAGCAGTTCTGAATTTCAATTAACAGAGGAAAATAGAAAGAAGGGTAAAATTTTTAAGGGAGGGAAAAAAGAGAAAGAAGGAAAATTTTTTTTAATCAATAGCAAAATCAGTAAGATAAAAAATTACCACTTTTAGTTGTTTTTTTTACCAGATTTCCATCAAAATTTAAGCAGCTTGATGGTTTAAAATAAATACTTATTTCAGTTATCAAAACAAATAGCAATTCTAGTTTCTCAACTTTTTTGTAAATGCAATCAGTACAAACAAGAAATTTTTGCCATAATCTGGAACAGGAAAATCACCATAAACCATTCTCAATGACTTTAACTGTCCTACAAAAAGCCAGACACGCTGAAAGCACTAGCGGAAACTGAGCTAATTCTTTTCCCAGTTTAGAAAGACAGATTTCTAATGAGAGCTCAACAAACAGAGAGTGAAAGAAAATATACTTTTTCTACCAAAAATAAATACCGGCCTGATTAAGTAGAGTATAAAACGACATATTTACGCACAATACAGGGATTATCTGCGTATCTACAGTGCTAAAATCAGCAACATCAAGGCAATATCCAGGGGGGGGGGTTGATCCCTCCACCCACAATGTTTTTCTGACTCGTGAAAACGTAGCAAAAATGAATACAAATAAGTTTTCGATGCGTTTTATTTTAAGTTTTTGTATCCCCCCTAAAGAATCATTTTGCACCCCCCTCCCCCAAAAAAATACTGGATACGACCCTGAATAAAAACCCATTTTTTCAGGCAATATAGGATAAATTCAGTTTTGAAATAATTAAATTATTAAAGCAGTTATTGAACTTTCAATATATTAGAATATATTTCCCGAAGCATCAATGCGCAAAGCCGACAATTGGTCAGCATGCGAAAAAGTTGTTTTTTTATATATATCTAAATTGACATACTCTTTAATACTTTTTATTGCAGATATGCGACTAATAAAACCTAAAGCCGCTATTCTTTGGGATAATAAACAAAGTCAGATAATTCTGCTTATGAAATAGCTGAATATTAAAGTCACACAAAATAAAAGAGTCATACTAAACTTCAAACCAAAAGCAATTCAAACAAGAGGCAAATAAAAATTTCAAGCTTATTATATAAAGAGTTCTGCACATCAGATGTAGATTTGGTCAAATTTTGTTTTTCTTATATATATATATATATATATATATATATATATATATATATATATATATATATATATATATATTTTGTGACAAACTGATGTCTTTTTTTATAAATTTTGACGGTATTTTCACGGTAGCCGGCGTTTACCCCCCCCCCCAGAAAATAAACCCCACCCAGACCCTTCGGAAAATACACCCCGCCCAGACCCCCCGGAAAATACTCCCCGAAAAATACCCCCGCAGAAAATACTCCCTGCAGAAAATACCCCCTCCCCCCGAAAAATCTCATCCCTACGCGGTCTCCATCTTTTTGGTCTTAAAAAAAGGCCTAGAGCTCTCAATTTCCGATCTAGTGAGCACACTCCGAAGTTTCTGCGACAATGAGCTGGAGCTGTGGAGGAGGAAGGGACAGTCCTCTTCCTGATCCCCTTCCAGGTATTTTTCGGGCGGTACTATCCGCGAGGGGTATTTTCCGGGAGGGGGGAGTAAACGCCTAGAACCATGACGATCGAACTATTTTGACATATTATTAAGTATATTTTAATATATTAATGAATTTATATATTTTTTAGTATATCATCGGCGTCAAGCCTAAAGGGTGTTGGTGTATCTGACATTTTGGCACTTCTGAGATACCTTCCTGGAACCATCTTTAAGCTGTTCTCATAGGGAGGTCAGTCGAACCTCGGTCGCCATGAAACACTATGCTCCACTGATCCTCCTTTTAAGAAAAGCTTAGAGAATTATTATTATTATTTACAGAAAAACTCGTGATACACTATAAACAACGAAGGAAAAGCGAAAAAATTAATAAAACAAAATGGTTTTCGACAACAATTTTGGCAATTTATATGAAAATTTCAAATGCGAGTTGTAGGTAGGCATGGAAGCGACAATATATAGCGACATAATAATAAGTTTGTTTCATTTAACATACATGTATCATAAATAAGATTCTTAATATATAATTATTATGCTTAATGTATTACTTAGTACATTAAGTATATGTATCTTAATAAATAAATTTAATATATTATCAATGATTTAATAATCCAACTTACTCGGATAGTCCAAAAACGTCAAATACAAACTTCTCCATTTTAATTCCATTTGGCTTTTCTGGCTTAACGATTTGGCCACTTTCTTCAATGTAGGGAATCTTTTTTTTCGCTACATGGTGTTTTAACTTTGTTTCTTCACTAGAAAAGCAAATAGAGCCTTTATTATTATCGCCAACTTATCTAGTTAATGATTTAGGGTAATTTATGGTAATTTTTTCAGATTAGACTTAACAAAATTACTAACGACCAGGTCTACTAGCGATTAGGCCTACTTGGGAAAAAAGGGTACTAAGAAACTGACAAGGAGTTCTTTGGCACTTTATCGTAAGTTTTATAAAAATGAAAACAGCAAACACCATTCAGTATTATCCGAACTACAATAAAATTCAAACAAGTTTAGATTTAATTAGTTACAATCTCAATTTCAACTAAAGTGCATTTGCACGCAACCTTAAATTATGTTTAATGTTTTTGTTTTTTATTTATTTTTACATTATTTATTTTATATTATATTATTTTTATTTTTTGTATTTTGTGTATGTTAATGGTTTGCGGATTCATGTTTTTAGCTGTAATATTTTAAAAGTGTACATAAATATTAATTTTGGCTAAACCGGTCCTTTCATCTTCGGTACTGTGTAAAGAAAAGGCGAAAAAATAAATTAATAAATATGCTCCTCTCTCATATTTTCTTACTTTTCATTTTAGCTTCAAATTGCATTTTAAGACTGAAAGTTTCTAACCCATTTGTGCGGTTTCAGATCATTAAATTTTAAGTATAAACCTTAGTAGTGAAGTGGCTCATTATGAATGAGGTGATTATGGCCCATTCATGAAAGAGTGCCCCCCAGAAATGGTTCAGAAATATCGACAAAAGAATGACCTATAGAAAAAAACATTGAAGAGGTCCAAAATGACAGTGTTAACGCTTTCATAACACTCTCGAGCGAGGCCGTTACAGAAAGATTGTACAAGGAGGGGGCAGGAGTGATGTAGGGGTCCAGAGGTACTTCCCAGTTACTACCTTCTTTAGTACGATCATCTTTATTTCTTTCATCTCTTTAAGCCAATTTAACTGAAAGTAAGGAGCGACATTAAAACTTAAAACGAACAGAAATTACTCCGTATATGAAATGGGTTGTCCCCTCCGCAATCCCTCGCTCTTTACGCTAAAGCTTTTAATTGTATTAAAAAGCAGAATTGTGGCAAAGAGTCAAACTTTAGCGTAAAGAGCGAGGGATTGCGGAGGGGACAACCCATTTCATATACGGAGTATTTCTGTTCGTTTTAAGTTTTAATGTCGCTCCTTACTTTCAGTTAAAAAAAAACTAGTTTTTTTTTATGTAATTTCTGAACGTTTTTGAATTAATGCATGTTTGATTTTGGCTCTCCACACATAAATTATTAAAATGAAATTTGCATATTAATTCCTTTTTTGGCTAAATGGCTTTCTCTTAGTTTTGATCAGACGATTTTGAGAAATAAGGGATGGGAAAGGAGGCCTAGTTGCCATGCAATTTTTCGGTTACATTAAAAGGCAACTATAAATTTTTATTTTTAACGAATTTTTCTATTAGTAAAAAACATACGTAACTTAAGAATTATCTTACGTAACAAACTTTTATATTCTTTAATTTTTATTATGTATATGAGAGGGTTTGTACCCTCGTTAATACCTCGTTCTTTACACCAAATCGTAAGTTTTGTCCCAATTCTTTAAGAATGACCCCTGAATCAGAAAAGCCGTAGAATAAATAATTGAAATTACTAAAAATACTATAGCATAAAGAGCGAGGTATTTATCTCCTCCTAAATACCTCGCTCTTTGTGCTAAAGCATTTTTAGAACCCCTCATATGCGTAATAATCTCTGTTCGTTTTAAGTTTCAATGCTACTCTTTACTTTCAATTGAAAAAAAACAACTTTTCCATGTTTATTTTTTCATTGTTTTTTTATAGTAATTTTAGAAAATCCTGCGCCCTTTTCATTGAATTTCTGTTCCCCCATGATATATTTCTCCATGGAAAGATCCTCCCACATAGCCCCCTCCCCTCAACCCCACCCCCAAAACCAAAAAAAAAATCACCTGAAACCGACTGTACACTTCCCAATAACCATTATTATATGTAAACACTGGTCGAAGTTTGTAACTTGCAGCCCCTCCCCCAAGAACTTTGGGGGAGTAAGTCATTCCCAAAGACATAGTTATTATGGTTTTTGACTATGAGGAACAAAACGGCTATCTCAAAATTTTGATCTGTTGGCTTTGGAGAAAAAATGAGCGTGGGAGGGGGCCTAGGTGCCCTTCAAATTTTTTGGTCACTTAAAAAGGGCACTAGAACTTTTCATTTCCGTTAGAATGAGCCCTCTTGCGACATTCTAGGACCACTTGGTCGATACGATGACCCCTGGGGAAAAGAAAAAATAAAAAATAAACACGCACCCGTGATTTGTCTTCTGGCAAAAAATACGAAATTCCACATTTTTGTAGATAGGAGCTTGAAAATTTTACTACAGGGTTCTGATACGCCGAATGCCATGGTGTGATTTTCGTTAAGATTCTGTGACTTTTAGGGGGTGTTTCCCCCTATTTTCTAAAATAAGGCAAATTTTCTCAGGCTCGTAACTTTTGATGACAAAGACAAAATTTGATGAAACTTACATATTTAAAATCAGCATGAAAATCTGATTCTTTTGATGTATATCTTAGCATCAAAATTCGTTTTTTAGAGTTTCGTTTACTGTTGAGTCGGGTCGCTCCTTACTACAGTTCGTTACCACGAACTGTTTGAAAAGAACATAATTCGTTATTTCGGGGCTTCTGACATTATTACTCCTTTGCGGAAGTTAGGCTCAAAATTGGAAAAGGATTATATTTTTTCTCTGGGCCCCTTCCACCTCTTAGTTCGTTTATTTTCCCGTTAGTTTTCACCTGTCTTCGCTTTATAGTTGTGTTATCTCTTAGCAGTTCTTTCGTTAGTTGAGTTATGGTTGTGGTATATATGTTTTATCGCTGGTATAGTTGTGTTATTTTCAAATTATACTCCATAATAGAGAGGCTCCGAACACCCAGCATTGTATATTAAGCTCTGAATTTGACGTTTTTTTTCTAACGTGACCAGATTCGTCCTGCGCCCTTTTTATTGAATTTTTCTTCCTCCATGACATATTTCTCCAAGAAAAGATCCTCCCACATAGCCTTCTCCCCTCAACCCTACCCCCAAACCAAAAAAAATCCCCCTGAAAACGTCTGTGAACTTCCCAATAACCATTATTATATGTAAACACTGGTCAAAGTTTGTAACTTGCAGCCCCTCCCCCAGGGACTGTGGGGGAGTAAGTCATCCCCAAAGAGATAGTTATTACGGTTTTCGACTATGTTGAACAAAATGGCTATCTCAAAATTTTGATCCGTTGACTTTGGGAAAAAATGAGCGTGGGAGGGGCCAAGATGCCCTCCATTTTTTTTGGTCACTTAAAACGGGCACTAGAACTTTTCATTTCCGTTAGAATGAGCCCTCTTGCGACATTCTAGGACCACTTGGTCGATACGATGACCCCTGGAAAAAAAAACAAAAAAAAAAACAAACAAACAAACAAATAAACACGCACCCATGATTTGTCTTCTGGCAAAAAATACAAAATTCCACATTTTTGTAGATAGGAGCTTGAAACTTCTACAGTAGGGTTCTCTGATACGCTGAATCTGATGGTGTCATTTTCGTTAAGATCCTACGACTTTTAGGGGGTGTTTTCCCCTATTTTCCTAAATAGGGCAAATTTTCTCAGGCTCGTAACTTTTGATGGGTAAGACTAAACTTGATGAAACTTATATATTTAAAATCAGCATTAAAATGCGATTCTTTTGATGTAGCTATTGATATCAAAATTCAATTTTTTAGAGTTTTGGTTACTATTGAGCCGGATCACTCCTTACTACAGTTCGTTACCACGAACTGTTTGACAAATAAAACATCATATTAAAACCGCAAGAGCGGATAGTAATATCATTATTAATGATAGAACCCAAAGAAAAAATAGATTCAATGACAAAAAAAAATAATTTGTGGCACCTTCCATCCGGTCCCATGACAATAACACTAAGAAAATGAGAGAATTCTGAAAAAAAAACCAAACACTAGTTTATGAATTTGATAGCATTTTTATAGACAAAAATGAAAAAAAAAATTGGTCTCCTGGAGCCATCTTAGGTCTGTTCAGACCTAAAAACCACAATTTTCGAAGATTTTTCTATTGGTTATTTTTTAATTATGAACGTGATAGGGCGGTATCACCTTTTCGTTAGTGTTGCCACATTGAATCGTCAAATAAATAAGTAAAACCAATTGGCCAAGCCTGAAAACGTTGTTTGTTTGTGAGAATTCGAACATTAACGGTGTTGACCCCGAAAGACAACAACACTTCAAAAGAAATCGACATCTTAAAGTGCCCTTTTAGCTTATTTCTCATCCACGTCTTCTTCTATTTTTAATTGTCCTCGTTCTTCTTTTCTTTGCGATTTTGTGTTTTTTTTATCCACGCTTCTTCTTGTTTAAACTTAGTGCGCATTGCTACTAAAAATTGCATAACAGCATAGGGAGGCCTGTTTGAATAAAAATTCAATGCCTGTTTTTTTTTTTTTTTATGATGTCTAAGTTTCCAATTAACCAATTCAGACAATAAGATTTCAAATTCACTGATCTTGGTACTTTAAGGAGAGTGAGAAGTAGAAAAAGTAATCACCAATTACTTACTTAGATAATTTATTTAATATACTTAAAAATACAAAAAACATTAACCCCCGACAGTGAGCAGAGCTCGTAAGGACTAGGTGTGTAAATAATAGGACGTTTACAAGACAAGACAGGATCTTTTATTGACCAAATTACATAATAAACAATTTTCTAAACTAGACGACGGGGTGCAGACAGAGGTAAGAAAATGTCGAAATAGCAAAAAAAAGAAAAGAAAAAAAAACATACAAGATAGGAGATAACAGAGGAGGCCACCCCAGCACGAGAAAAAAACAACAAAATTCGTGCCAAAATATATTATTCATCAATCCCAACATCCAGACAAAGAACTATTTTTGAAATATGTTTTTTCAAAGAAAATTGGTTCCTGAAACTTAGGGACATTTCTATTACATTAAGTTTTTGCAACATGATGAATATGGTATCTGATTGAGAATCTAGCTCTTTCTGATTTGATTGGGGGAAAGCGATACTTCTTGGAGAGAACGCGGTGGGCAGGAGAAATTAATTAGGGAGTCTTAATTATACCCAAATCAGGGCAATAATTTGTTGAGAATCGGATATCATAATACCACATTGCTGTACGCACGTCCTTCAGTTGTTTGAGATTAAGTATATTGAGAAAAATATATAAAGCTTGGGTTTCTGACAGATTTTTAAGCCTCATAGGGCGATGAACAAAAGTACTCAGAATTCTAATTGCCCTATTTTGAGTTATCTGAAGAGGTTGCAGGCGGACCATAAACGTATTGAGATAAATTACAGGGCAATAATTAAGATATGATTCAATTCGATAATGGTATAAAATTTTAAGGAAAGAAAAAATAAGCACATGTTTTCTATGAAGACAACCTAAGATATGGGCAAGTTTCAATCTCAAATAATCAGAACGCTTACGGATAGATAAAAGCTCATCGAGAATAATCGCAAGGTAACGAAAAGAAATAACTCTTTTTATCCTACTTTGAATAACAATTAACTCATCTATAGTAATTTTATTTACCGCCCGCTGTGACCACCCGAAAATCATGGATTGAGTTTTAGAAAAGTTCGGAGCTAGGTAGTTACATACAAACCATTTATTCAAAGATTTCATTGCTGTTACCATTTTCTCAACCAACAAAGATGGGATTTTACCTTTTACTGTCACCGCTGTATCATCTGCAAAAATTACTGCTAAGCTATTATCTTGGGGTAAACACCTCCGAAGGTCATTTATATAATTCAAAAATAGTAATAGCCCCAATACTGATCCCTGGGGGACTCCAATATCGTCAATAACAATATGCCTTGACAGATGCCCATTTATTTCTACCTGAATTTTTCAACCGTGCAGGTAAGATTTTATTACATCAAGGCCTTCACCTCTAATACCTGTGTTATTAATTTTCTCCGTCAAAATTTCATGGTTTAGCGTATCAAATACCTTTTTTTTATATCATAGAAAAGAGCAGACACATGATTGTCATCGTTTAGTGAATCATTAATCTCTAAAATTGGAGCAGCAATAGCTTGCTCAGTGGAATGACCCGACCTGAATCCAAACTGATTTTTAGTAAATAAATTCCTTTTACCAAAATACGAAACAATCCTTTTTCGAATGATTTTTTCTAGAACCTTAGATATTGGGAAAAGAATAGCTATTGGCGATAGTTGCCTATACCTCTTATCATCTTTCTTATGAATTAAAATAACTCGTGCAGATTTCCATGCTTCTGGAAAGATCCCTGATGATATAGATACGTTTAAAATATGAAGCAACGGGGCATGGACTACACAAGCAAGTTCTTTCAGAATATTTGTGGAGAGCCCATCTAGACCTAGGGAATTACCACTCTTTGGATTCGTAATTACTTTCTGGAATTCACCGAAAGTAACAGGAGCCAGGAACATACTGGAATTTTCGGATGGCGGGAGATAATCTTTATATGAACAAAATAGAGATTCAGGGGATTCCAGCTCAACAGTAGTACTGTTGAACTGAGAACGAGAAAAATAATTGCAAAAATAATCTGGAACAACATCCCCCCTTCAATTCAACACCATTTTCGTTTATGATCACTTCAGGGTATGGTGTCTTAGCATTGTGTCCAATTTTTTCCTTGATTAATTTCCATGTAGTCCGAGGTGAATCATATTTTTTAAATGAATTTTCATAATAAATTTGTTCACATGTTCTAAGAATTTTAGCCAGCAAATTTTTATAATTTATAATTGTACATTCTAAATTATAATTGTACATTCTGAGCTGAGGGGTATTTCATTTTTATCTTATACAGTCGATTTTTTTCCTTGGTGGATTTTAAAAGTGATAAACTTTTCAAGGTTGTTTGGGTGTGGCTCTTTTATGGTATGTAGTTTTACATGGGCAATGAAGGTCCAGTTTTTCATTCAGAATTCGGTAAAGTACATCTAAGCATGAATTTGGATCATTCTCATTAATAACTTCAATCCAATCTACATCACTAAGATTAGATTTCAGTTCATTCATATTTACTTGTGAGAAATTTCTCCTCTTCATAGGAAATTCTTTGTTGATTATCTTTTGTGCTTTGAAATCAGACATTAAAATACAATGATCTGACGTATCTTCCATAACCATGAATGTAGCCTCACGGGGATAAGGCGCAAAAGTGTTATCAAACAGAGAAAAAGAAGTATTTGTTATTCGTGTCGGAATAAAACATACTGGGTTCATACCATGCGAATGGTTACATTCTAAAAACTGAAGGAAATGTCGGTCAATTCCTTGTTGGCTTGATGGGGGGCATCTCATTAAATCAATATTGAGGCCCCAAGGATAAAAATGGAATTCAAAGATTGATATCATACTTAACATATTTTCAAATTTGTCAATAAAGTTTACCATACTAGATGAGGGAGGATAATAAATTATAGCAATTAAAAATTTATCATTATTTTGAAAAAAAACAACAATACAGCTTTAAAAAATCATCTCGGTATTCAGATATGGAAATTATTCTTTCATCCGAGCCGGGATATAATTTTTAACTAGAATTTCTAAACCACCTTATTTTTTTTCGAGTTCCACTTACATGAAATTGGAAATCACTAATAATAATTTTATTTGCCAAATTTTCATCTAAAATGTGATGACCAATGATCAACTAACATACACTGCCATGAGTATGTGTGCTATAAATTGTTTTACTGTAGTTTATCCAGATTCTACTTAGGTTACCATTTTTAAGAACAGGAAGAAGACCTGAGAAACCACATGATTGAAGAGTGTAAAATTTAAGTGCACTCAAGAAGTTGTTGATGAGCACACCTAAGTAGAGCACTATAAAGCAACGGAAATAGCCAACTAATTTGGCAAAGAAGGGTGATTTGACTAAGGTAATTTGGTAATTTGGTGATTTGACTAAGGTAATTTGACTAAGGGTGGCAAAGAAGATTGGGCATCATGACAGCATTCACGATTGATCCATAGCACATTGCTTTGAGGTTACGCATAGTTTACATTTAAGACTACGTATCGTCAGTCGGGATCAAAATAACGTATCTCCATAACTAGACGATTGCCTTGGCAATTGGCAATCGTCTTTGGCATTATTGTTCGTACAGTTTATGCAGAGTTTGTATGATTCACAGCTATGTAGTTATGTAGCTGTGTAGAAACACTGGTGAATATTTGATTCCATTGTTTTATTATCCTGTATTTTCAATTCGTAGTCCAAACAACAGGTTGCATCTTAAAGATGTCACAACAGGTTGCAACAGAAACAACAGGTTGCACCAAACAACAATCAATTCAAACAACAAGTTGCACCTCAAAGATTGCACAACAGGTTGCAGCAGAAACAACAGGTGGCACCAAACAACAATCAATCCAAACAACAGGTTGCACTCTAAAGATTGCATAACAGATTGCACGAGAAACAACAGGCTGCACCAAACAACAATCAATCCCAACAACAGCTTGTACCTTAAAGATTGCACAACAGGTTGCACCAGAAACAACAGGTTGGACCAAACAACAATCAATCCAAACAACAGGTTGCACCTTTAAGATTGCACAACAGGTTCCACCAGAAACAACAGGTTGCATCAAACAATAATCAATCCAAACAACAGGTTGTACCTTAAAGATTGCACAACAGGCTGCACCAGAAACAACAGGTTGCACCAAACAACAATCAATCCAAACAACAGGTTGCACCTTAAAAATAATGCAACATGACTCTTGTTTTCAGGACTTCAACACGACGCTCATTTTAACACAGCTGACATACATGACACTTGTTTTCAGGGGAGAGATATTTGAGGACAGTCAAAATTTGATAAAAGGCAAAACATAGCAAATTGTACAGGAAAGCCCCCTAACCCTCCCCTTTCCCATGTATGACCCCAAATGCAAGTTAACAAATGTGTCGTCTAAGGGGCTGGGACCCGCATTATTCCTGTCTTCGATAGGACAGCCTTTATGACAAAGGAAGTCACGTGGTTTCAAAGACTTTGAGCAAGATAAAGTTAATCCAAAATCACAACTTGGTTTTCATCACTTCGTAATGCTCAACTATCAGATAAACTTGGTCCTACTCCATTTTCTCTTCGCTATATATCTAACTGTCTTCCGACCGTCACTGTCTCCTGAAAAGTCCCTATTTGTGGAATCTATTTGATACGGCATATCCTCTCTTTTAAAACATGGATTAAAATATATAAAGGAAATATTTTTATGGCGTGATACTTTCCTTATTTCCTTGCTTGAATGTTATTTTCAAGCTTGCTTTATTATCAGATCAATGTCCTCTCAAATTAACGATCTAAACAGTGAATTCATTCCCATTATATATACTTTTGGTTCAATATTTTTAACTAAACTCGTCTTAGCCAGAAAAATCTACACGATATTTGAACTACTAGCCAAGGCCAAATACACTTTCTAAGCCTGGCTTTCGTTCCTGCAACAGGCCTGAAGAAGGTGACACAGCACTGTCTCTTCAGCCTATGTTCGTCGACGCGTGAATTAAACACGTATTAATTCTAATGTTTTTGGTTAGCCAAGCGTACCTGCTCATAGGTAGGCTATGAAGTACAGCTTCATTCACTTCTCCTCCATCCCAATCTATTCAAAGCCTCCCTCTTTACAGCCTCCCAGGAAGTTCCCATTTCCCTACATTCTTTCTTTATGACATCCTCCCACCCCAACCGCGGATGACTTGCTTTCCGTTTAGCCCCAAACGGTTGACTGAAAAGGATAATCTTCGGCAATCTGTGATCCTTCATCCGCAGAACGTGTCCTAGACGCTTCACACGCTTCTCCTCCATCCAAATCTATTCAAAGCCTCCCTCTTTACGGCCTCCAAAGGAAGTTTCCATTTCCCCAAAATCTTTCTTTATGACATCCTCCCACCCCAACCGCAGACGACCTGCTTTCCGTTTAGCCCTAGAAGGTTAACCAAAAAGAATAATTTTCGGCAATCTGTCATCCATTATCCACAGAACGTGCCCTAGTGATCTCAACCTTCCTCTCATTATAGCCCTAGAAAGCAGAATTGAACCACATTTTTCGTGTAGCCTACTCTTTAAAATACGGTCAGTCAGCCGGGTGCCCAGAGCAATCCATGAGAAATTTCTTTATAAACATCTAGCAAATCTTCATCCACTTTTCCGAGTGCCCATACCTCAGAGCCATATTTGACCACTGTCATCACTGTAGCTTCTAATATTCAAGTCTTGGTTTGCTTGGCTTGGTGAAAAAACACTCTGGACCTTGGCTATCCTACTTTTAACATATTCACTGCTCCCACCGCCTTTACTAATAATAGTAGCTAGGTAAGTGAGCCTCCAAACCTTTTAAAATAAAATTGCCTATTCCCACTGCATGTCTAGGAGACTATGAGATTTAAAGATCCCAAGCAGCAGCTCATCTTTTCCACCATTAAAAAAATGGATATAAGTGACTCTTTTTTAAAGCTCCATGAATTATTCAAAACGATATACATGTGAATACCACGATGAGAGAAGATCAGCCTCATAAAAACATATGAAGCAAAGAAAGAAAAAAATTAAATCAAATAGGCGAACAGGAAGCAACCCTTTTCACATACGAAGTAATTTCTGTTCGTTTTAAGTTTTAATGTCGCTCCTTACTTTCCGTTAAAAAAAAACTTGTTTTTTTATATTTAATCTCTGATAAGTGCGATGGTACTCTTACTAATTGGTTAAGTAATAGTGAATCGTAACTTGTAAGTAAATAACCTTAAACTAACCTCCACTCTCACTATTATTTTCTTTGGTAAACTATACCATTTTTTGGGTAAAACACACTATTTTTTGGTAAAAGCCTCTTAAAAAAATAGGCGAGAAAAACGAGGGTAGTGCCAGCAAGCGGAAAAATCGTTTTCTCACCTATTTTATTTTATTTTTCTTTTATTATTTTTATCGTCTTTGCTTCTTATGTCATGTATATCCAGTGTGGTCTTATAATGTATTTACTCCCAAAAAGTGTTCCTTGCAATTTCTTATCAGCCTGAAAAACTAAGAAGAAGAAAATCTTGTGAAACATCCCATGGACTCAGTACAAATAAAATCTACAACTGCTAATGACAGTATAGCATTGTCGTTTAGATCACAGTAGAGACATTCAAATGAAGAAACCGTCAATTAGTTTTTAATATTTCATCACCTGGATTTCAATTAAGTGTTTATTCAGGTCCTGAAAGCCTGAAGACCTAATGAAAATAAGCAGGTTCTTTGGTTTTTCAAGTATTTTTTGCTGATTATAAAAGATAGGGTTAGGTTAGTATGTTGAATATAATACGAGTTAATAGCACAGACATAAAAATGTCTATTGAGCACTTTTTAACAACATTATTTCTTTATCTTTGGCAAAATTTGAATCAAGCAAAATGTGAGTAAAAAAAACACACAACTACCATCCTACTACATTTCTACAGCTTGACTTGATTTTATTAAACAAGAAAGATATACATAAATCTTATACGAGGGACACAGGGAGGCAACTCGTTTTGTCTCCTGCTGATTTTGAATTTACTGGGTAGGCCTAGATGGCGTTGGTTAATGTTTTTTTTCACACGCATTTGAATTTTCACTTGTTAGTTGCTATATGCTTTGAATAACCTTTTAAAAACATTACTTTCTTATCTTCGCCAAAATTTAAATCACACAAAGTGTTTGTAAAAAAAAAAACCAACATTCTACTACATTTCTACAGCTGACTATGAATTTACTGAACAAGTCTAGATGGCGTAGAGTGTTAACTTTTTTACACGATTTGAATTTTCTTTTATTAGTTGCCGCACGCTTTGGATTTTATGCTTAGTTTGTTAAATGAATACCCATGAATGTAAAATTTTTAGACATAGAACCTTAAATTTGAAAAACGTCACCCTTCTGTTGCGCAGCATATCGTCAGTCGGGTATCAAAAGGACGTATTTCCATAAATGTAAGTTTTCATAAAAGCAGAAAAAAAAACTAACAACTTTTTTATTTCCCCTGATAGCAGTAAAACAGAACGGATTGATATGTATTTATCTATCGATCCGTTTTTGTTTTACGGTTATCGGAGGGGAAATAAAAAAGTTGTGACGCTTTTTTTGGTTGTTCTAACAATTACAGGTACGGAGGCACATCCTTTTGATCCTGACTGATGATATGTAGTCTTTAATGTAACCTATGTGTAACCTCAAATCAATGTGCTATGGATCAATTGTGAATTAACGTCACTGTCCTGATGCCAAATCTTCTTTGCGACTCATGTCAGATTAGTGGGTAAACCTTTGGGGTAACTACCACTGCTACTACTACTAACAACTCACCGCAGCACCAAGAACCCTGACGCCAACACAGCTACGCACGCTCCTTCTCCATCCCAATCTATTCAGAGCCTCCCTCTTTACACCTTCCCAGAAGTTAATACTTCCTTTAAAACTTTCTTTATGACAACCTCCCATGCCAACCGCGGACGCCCTGCTTCCCGTTTATCACTAGACAATTGACCGAAAAGGACAATTTTCGGCAATCTGACATCCTTCATCCGATAAACGTGTACTAGCCATTTCAATCTTTCTGTCATTATGGACCTAGAAAGCGGGATTGTACCATACTTTTCGTACAGCCTACTGTTTGAAATACGGTCAGTTAACCGGGTATCCAGAACAATCCGTTGACAATTTCTCTGGAAAACATCTAGCAAATCTCCTTCTACTTTTCAGAGCACCCATGCTTCAGAGCCATATTTGACCACTGTTATCACTAGACCTTCCAATATTATAATATTGGTTCGCATATTGATCTTTCTATTCTTCCAAACTTTTTCTAACAGTGAAAAAACACCCTGAGTCTTGGCTATTCTACTTTTAACATCTTCACTGCTCCCACCCTCTTTACCTTTAATACTACAAAGGTATGTTAAGCTGTCCACCTAATCAATCTTTTCGTTACCCAACGTCACCTTTTCATCTTCACTTATTCCAAGCCTTTCTGACTTAGTCTTCTTAACATTAATTTCCAAACCTATTCTAGCACCCTGAACTAGCCAAACCTCTAAAAGTTCATTCATTTTGCTCACATTAAATCAAGAATGCTTAAATCATCAGTATAATCTAAGTCAAGAAAAGTGTTTCCTCCCAATTTAATTTCCCGGTCTCCCATTGCCTTTCATGTGCTCCTTAATACAAAGTCCATTAAAATTAGCCATATAAAGGGGGACAAAAAACAACCCTGCCTAACTCCTGATTTAATACGAAACCAGCTGCTAACCTCATTTGCTACTAGAACCACATCAATGTTTTCCGCGTACATAGCACTAATCACTTTAATCTATTTATCAGGTATACCACACAAGGATAAGAACTTCACTAACACTGGCTCATAATCACTGGCTAGTTTAGCACTGGCTCATTATCGTTGGCTAACGCTGGCTCATAATCACTGGCTAATTTAGCGCTGGCTCACAATCTACAAACCTGAGGATCAAAGATGCTTGATAACTAAGGCACTTCTCAATCATTAACCTGAGAGTTTAAATTTGGTCCCCAAATCCTCTACCTGTTTTAAAATCACACTGTTCTTCTCTTATAACTTTCTCTACAGCATCTCTCAGTCTAAAAAGTATTATATTATTAAGTAATTTGCTACCTACAGAGACCAGACCAATGCCTCGATAATTACCACACTCACTCTCATCACCTTTCTTATACAGCGGTTTAATTAAAGTTTCCCTAAAATGGCTAGGTACTTCCCCCTTTTCAAAGATCATGTTCATAATCTTCAGTAACTTATTTTCAACCCAAGAGCAACCATATTCAAGAAACTCTCATACCACACCATCAGCATCTGGAGCGTTATTATTTTTTTATCTTTTTAGTACTGTCGCTAATTATTCCTCAGAAAGCAAATTTTCCTTTATATCCAAGGTGTCAAAAACTTGTTCATTTTCCTCTGTATCTTTTCCTGCAACTCTATCTCGGTTTAGCACAGTCTCAAATCGTTCTGCACGTCACCCTTTAACTCTTCCCTCATCAGAAATTGTGACCAGTACAATATTTTACTATTATGCCGTCTAGCTTCATCTTCCAGACTCTCGGCAATTTTATCCATGGCCTCCACTTAGCGCCTCCTTAGTTCACATTTTAATACTTTTTCCACTTCCTTTACATTCCTTTTGTTTTCGTATGATCAACAACTCACTCAGATAATTCTTTTACAAGTCTCTTCTCCTGTCTATTAAACCTAAAGCTTTTTCACTAATATTCCTAACTGCGCTCCTAACTTTCTTCTCAAACATACCATCAACAACTTCTAAAAAAAAAAAAATCCGAAAATTATTCCATGCATCTTCCACATTTTCAAATTTTAAACTCTCTAGTTTAGTATTCAACTGTTCCGGAAAATTTTATCTCAAATTCTCATCCTGGATTCTGTCAACATCACAACTTCCCGGAAAGTAGTTACCCTTCCGAAATTTCAGCTTTAAATTAACCATAGACACTACGAGATGGCGATCTTTACTCTCAACATCAATAACATCACTCCTATGTACCCTAGTATCTTGCAATTCTACTTTGAAGCAAAATCTGCACATTTTACCTTTAAGGGAAGTGATTTTGATAGAATTTAAATGGATGGATTTCAATTTAAGTAAATGCTTGTGTTTGAAATACTGGAGATTATTTGTATTATAATACTGGAGGGGGAATCTTGTGTTCATATTGATTTCAGTTTTCTTTTTTCTCTACTAAGAGAATTGTATTCCTTTTATGTTTTGTTAGGTTTTTTGCAAAATTAGTTAATAAATTATTATAAATGTAGGCTATGCCAGGCCTCTCAGTAGAGGCTCTACTTTGAGGATCTTGAGAAAAAAACATATATACCTTACGTTACAAAACAACCCTCCCTTACCCAAATCTTCTTTTCCTCCCCTCCCATCTTAGCCAATTTTGCTATTCTATGCGCATATCTACATAATCTTTCATTACCCTTAATGGTCTTTTTCTTGTCTTTTACCTTAATGTTATCTATATGTTTTCTTGATTCGGCATTCGGAGTTCATGAATTAATCAAAATTCTGAATTCTGAATCAATATGCTAGAGCTCATGGCAAGGTATGACAAACACATTGGAAAATATGAGGGGAATCGTGAAAACTCAGGAATTTCAGGAGGAGGGGGTTGCAGAGTTGTCTGTTTGAATGGATTTGCAATTTTCATTAAATATTAGCTTTTTGCAATAATTTCATTTCTATTCTACTATATCTAACTTTGTAATAGAAATAATATAACCAAGTGTTCAAAAGTTCAAATTTTTATATTTAACAATCACAAATAAATAAATGAAAAAAAAAGCACTTTCGCGCTGAAGAAAAGCCTATGACGGTTTGCGCCCACATACCTCCTTACATAATAATTAGGTAAATTTAACCAAAAATAATAATAACAAACCCAGTCTCCATTAGTCATCCATACTCAACTTCTCCATCATGGCTTTACCTCCTCTGGGCACCCTTCTTCTCCTACTTCATTTTTATCTTCTACCCCCACATTTGTTGTTCATACCCAAATATAACTAAAAAAAATATTAAAAAATAGAGATGAAATAAATACCTGCAGACTCGATTTAAAAATTCTGTTGTGAAAAAATGATTGCAGATATTTCCAGCATTAAATGTTAGTCGACCATTGGGATTTCTCTTCTGAGCTGTTGTCAAAGTGATTTCTGAGTATTCTACGACTTGGAATTTGCCGTCCAATTTGCACACAACTCCAACTGCTTCCGTTGGAAAAGCCTTCTCGACAACCTGTAACCAAAGGAAGTAAGATTTTGGATCTAGATAAACATAATACCTTAGCTGGTAAAAACGTTTATTTTATACATTTCCTTTTTTTTAATCAAAATTGAGCTTATCGCACTTAAACATTTTTTTCTTATTATAGTAATTTTTATGTTAATTGGGATACTAACTGATCATAAACCAAAAAAAAAGGTTTGGACGCATGTAAAATTTTAGCTAGTAAAGAGGAATTTTTAATTAAAAAAGTTTCAGTATATCTAGTTTAAGATCATTTGTCATTCCTTTTTTTATCATTTTTCTTGTGCCCTGGCTCCATCTTAGGTGTAAGCTATTTATTTGTAATAGAATTATGAACAAAACTTTTGTTGCGCTAGCTTCACCATTGTTTCAACACTGAACCGTAAGAGAAAAATAAACAAAAACTAATTCAGTTAATTGACGACGCTTTTCGTTCGTAAAGATTCAAACATAGACAATCTGTTGATGCCCAGTTTGTGAATCATACGTTATTTAAAACAGGGTTAATACCCTCCAACTCTCCCCTCCCCCTGAGGTTTATATTTATCATTTGATAAGTGCTATTAGTTAATGGCACAAAAAAGGAATCAAGTCTGAGACATTTTCACCTTGGCGTCAAAAGATATAAAATAAATTTTACATTTTTGCTTTACATAAAAGAAATTAAGAAATTAATTAACAAAAATGATATTATCGGATCCACAAGAAAATAAGGATTTCATTGACATGCTTAAAGGAACAAATATAACAAAAAGCGTTAATCTTAAATAGTTTTAGCAATAACTATATTAATGCATATAGTTTATTTTAACTATACGCATTATAGTCAAAATGACAAAAAAAGGATTTTTTTGTCATTTAATGCCTAAAAGGAGTTACAAAATACTTTATCCGTACTTGATACTAAATGATGATGGTACGACACGGGCTTTGAGTCAATTAAATTCAAAAATGATAAGAAGATTTCCATTTCGTTTCCATACACAACAAGGCACCCTGAGTGCCCGCAATAAACAAAAAAAGTATGAGGGCTATAGGAAAAGCAGAAAGGCAATTACAAAATAAAAGGTAAAGCAAAATAAGAACAATTCAACTGAACAATTAAGTTACCAGTGTCTAATATAGGATTGTAACTAATTGTAGATTCATGTTCTGCACAATAGATTTTTACTGTCAAAAATTTACTGAGCTAACGTCCAGTTTCCAAGATGGCTCCTTTTTTCGGTGGGGGGAGGGGTCGTTATATTTACCATAGTAAAAATTCCCACTTACTTACAATGCCATCAACATCCCTTTAAATATACTAGCCTCAGAAAAAGAAAATTTAATCAGGAAAAAAGCCCTTCTCAAAGAGAAAAACATTGTCAAGGAGACTAAAGAATTACCTATTATTAGAATTATGTTGCCCTTTGACATAAGCTATTCAGCCTTTTTGGCACAGGGAGCAAGAAGAAACATATTTTAGATCTAGGTGGGGCTAAATTACAAAGGATTGAGCAAAGCAAGACAATGCCATTTGAGTTATAGCCCCATTAGATACAAATGGCAAGGAACCCAAGTTTGATGAAGCATTTAATTGCAAAAAGGGGACCTAGAATGAGATTATAAAATTGAAACTGGGATTTCGCGGAATGAACTATTTTAAATTGGCTTTAGATTATCTTTATGCTTTTACGGATATCCTAATTTGAGCCAAAATTGATATAAACTCCTCAGATGGAAGGTGGTGCATACAAATGTAAAGCACAGTATCTTTTATTGTAAAACAGAAAACAACGTTTGAGCTTTTGATATAATTAAATAAAAAAAACAAGTTTTTTAACGGAAAGTAAGGAGCGGCATTAAAACTTAAAACGAACAGAAATTACTCTTTCTCTTACTCTTAACTCTTAACTCTTCTTTTTCTTTTCTCTTTCTCAGAAATTTGACTCTTACTCTTAACTCTACTTTTTAAACCAGTAAAAAAATCTAGCGTAAAGAGGGGGCGTTGATGAGGAAGCAGCCCCTTTCATATACGAAGTAATTTCTGTTCGTTTTAAGTTTTAATTACATAAAAAAAAACTAGTTTTTTTAACTGAAAGTAAGGAGCGACATTAAAACTTAAAACGAACAGAAATTACTCCGTATATGAAATGGGTTGTACCCTCCGCAATCCTTCGCTCTTTACGCTGAAGCTTTTAATTGTTTAAAAAGCGGAATTGTGGCAAAGAGTCAAATTTTAGCGTAAAGAGCGAAGGATTGCGGAGGAGACAACGCTAAGATTCTATGACTTTTAGGGGGTGTTTCTCCCGATTTTCCAAAATAAGGCAAATTTTCTCACGCTCGTAACTTTTGATGACAAAGACTAAATTTGATGAAACTTATATATTTAAAATCAGCATGACAATCCGATTCTTTTGATGTATATTTTAGCATCAAAATTCCGTTTTTTAGAGTTTCGTTTACTATTGAGCCGGGTCGCTCCTTACTACAGTTCGTTACTACGAACTGTTTGATGCCGCTCCTTACTCTCCGTTAAAAAACTTTTTCGTTTTTTATTTAATTACTGAACGCTTTTGAATCAATGCATGTTTTGATTTTGGCTCTCCGAAGATGAATAATTAAAACGAAATTTGCATATTTATTTTTTTGGCTAAATGGCTTTCTCAGTTTTGATCGAATGATTTTAAGAAAAAAGGAGCGGGGGAGGAGCCCTAGTTTCCCTCCGATTTTGTGGTTACTTAAAAAGGCAACTAGAACTTTTAATTTTTTACGACTGTTTTTATTAGTAAAAGATATACGTAACTTACAAATTAGCTTACGTAACGAACTTCTGTATTCTCATATTTTTATTACGTATATGAAGGGGTTCACCCCCTCGTCAATACCTCGCTCTTTACGCAAAAGATTAAATTTCGTCCCAATTTCTTAAGAATGACCCCTGAATCACAAAAGCCGTAGAATAAATAGTTGAAATTACTAAAAACACTTTAGCGTAAAGAGCGGGGTATTAGGAGGAGGCGAGTCCATCATATGTATAATAATTTCTGTTCGTTTTAAGTTTTAAAGCTTCTCCATACTTTCAGTTGAAAAACTTTTTCATATCTATTTTTTCATTGTTTTTTTTTAAATAATACTAGAAAATCCTGCGCTCCCTTCATGAAAATTTTCTTCCCCCATGACAAATTCTTCCAAGGAAAGTTCCCCCAACATATCCCCCCTCTTCTCAAACTCCCAAACCTAAAATCCCCCTGAAAACGTCTGTACACTTCCAAATAACCACTACTATATGTAATCACTGGTCAAAGTTTGTAACTTGTAACCCCTCCCACGGGGACTGTAGGGGAGGAAGTCGTCCCCAAAGACATAGTCATAAGGTTTTTCGACTAGAGTGAATAAAATAGCTATCTCAGAATTTTGATCCGGTGACTTCTGGAAAATAATTGCCGCGGGAGGGGCCTAGGTGCCTTCCAATTTTTTTGGTAACTTAAAAAGGGCACTAGAACTTTTCATTTCCGTCAGAATGAGCCCTCTCGCAAGATTCTAGGACCACTGGGTCGATACGATCACCCCTGAAAAAAAAACAAAAAACAAACAAACAAATAAATAAACACGCATCCGTGATCTGGCTTCTGGCAAAAAATACAAAATTCCACATTTTTGTAGATAGGAGCTTGAAACTTCTACAATAGGGTTCTCTGATACGCTGAATCTGATGTTGCGATTTTTGTTAAGATTCTATGAAAAAGTAAACTAGTAACATATCTGCGGTCATATATCGTTCTGACATCAGGAAGCTGTAAGAAAAATCCTTGAGTTTTTTTTTCTTGGTGATTTTGAAGAAAATTTTCCACCTGAAGTTATGTACTGATGAAAGAAAAGCTATTTATTTGTTTTCTTTAGTTTATTTTCTTTCTTTCATTTACATTCTTTTCAGTTAATTTGATTGCTCGAAGCTTATGAAAATACAAAAAAGCAGGTGAGTAGAACGGTAAGTTAGACGCAACATAATTTTTTTTTTTCAAATACGGAACAAAAGTGTGTACATAAAGTATGTAAAGTATAAAGTATGACATCCAGCAAATAAATTTTTTAGGCTAATGGGTTCCGCGAGTGAATGAGATAAAACTGTCGTTACCAAACAAATACAAAAATAACACAGATTATGGCGAAACCCCAATGCAGATACTTCCATGAAAATTTAACATGTTTCAACCGTAATCGAACATAGATCTACTTAACAATATAGTACCAAGGACATTTGAAATTAAAAAATGCCCCCCTCCCTTTGATCCATCTTCGGTCCATTTATAAATGAAACCCCAATTTTGCAGGATTTTTCTTTTGAATTCTTCAAATGACGTTTTTAGGGTGATTCGACCTCCTTTTTGTCAGAAATGCCATGTTGAACCATTAAAACTAATAAGCAAAACTAGTTAGCTAAACTTGACAACGCCTTTCATCCGTAAAAATTCAAATTTCAACAGCCTGTTGATTTCCAAGGGTAATTATACCTTCAAAGAAAAGCTATACCTCCTCAAGTTGTTTGGTTTCATATGTTCTCAGCTGATTTTTGCATGATTTTTCTCTTTTCTTTTAATTTGGTGCCCGCTACTACCTAAACTGCATAACTGCATTATGGAGCTCCAATATGGAGATCATTAAAATTGAATTCCCAACTTTTCCTAATATTTTAAGATATATTTGGTAGTGCAACTGTCCAATTGTTCAAAGCAGACACTCCGATTTCTTTTTCATTATCTTTGGTGCTTTATGTAAACCAAGATCGTGGCAGAAAGTAAGCTGTTGAAACTAACAAATACCATGCTTAAAGCAGAGATTCCCATATATACTAAAGTAAACCCAAGAATATAATGTACTCTCAGTCACGAACAAATTCCAAATAAACCTAGATTGCATTTGGAAGAAAACTAGATTAAATCTGTTCTAGATAATTTCTAGAAGACCGAGCCTACCGAGCTCAACCTCGACCATGTTTGGTGTTACAAAATACCCCCTTCTTTTGACGGTTAAAGCCCCATCTGCCGAGGGTAAAAAGGGTAGCCATTCCCAGCAGCAAGAACTAATAGTGTTTCTGAATTTTTCTGACCATTTCAGGTGTTCCAAAATGTTTCATAGTTCAGAAATGACTTCAAATCGGCTTTTGTCGGCCAGTGTAACACATAAGGATGCAAATCAACGAGAATTGAATAAAACTGACGAGGTTCAACCCTCTGAAACGCGAGCTCTCCCGTCCTGAACCATGGTACTCATTTATAGCAACGTCAGTTATACTCGGTACACCTTTTTAGCTCAGATTTAGCTCCTTTTTAGCTCCTTTTTAGCTCTCTGTAGCTAAAAAGGGGCTTTTTAGCTCCTTTAGCCCAAATGCTGCAAACCTAGTAAAAAAAGAAATTACGCTTTAAGATCGTTGATTACTTTGTGCCACCTGGGTTACCATTCTTGGTGCAAATTATGTGTCTTATGAGTCCACTCTCGAATTGCTAAGACTTCATTCTTTTCGCGAGCGCAGATACAATCTTATCGTCAAGTTTGAACACTCACTACTCGCGAGTCAGAAGCATCGTTTGTTGCTGGCCACTCCTTGTACAAAGCGTCTGCCTGCATGAAGCAAGAATAAAATTGAACCGTTGAGATGGCGTACAATCGTTGTATGATCTCTTTTCCTCCCTTTATTGTTAGTGTATTTAACCTTTCGTAATTAATTGACCTGATGTTGTAAAAACAGCGTAACTTGGTTGCGGCCCAGGCAAAAATTACGACAGCTGTTTTTATTAAATGACATAAAGAAAGAAAAGATCAAAAATTGGGGTTTTAAAGCCAAATGAAAATACTGAAGAAAACACAGAAAGCGGATATTTCGAGAGGACAAACACCTCTCTTGTTCAGCGCGTAATATTCTGGAGAAGCTGCCATTTGAAATTTGCAGTTAGGGGGGATAGACCCTTTATCCCTAAAAGACAAGAAGAGAGCTTTTGAATGCATAAGGGTTTTGCAATAACAATTTTTTTTCATTATCGCCTAACCCACTTGTTAGTAGGTGAAGCTTACTTTGGTCAAATTTTAATACTAATCTTTAAAAAAATTTCCAAATACTTAGAACTTTTGAAAGAGCTTCCTGAATTCTTAGATTATTTTATAAAAAAAAGTACATTTTTAACATAAAGCTACTTATTTTTTTCTCGTAATTCTTAATATCTGACACTTAATACTGGCTGATGTTCCTAATCGGAAGTGAAATTTTCAAAATTCTTCGTAGTAAACGAAAAATAAGCAGGGGCACCAATTCACAAAAATGTAGAAGGGGTATATGCAGAGGGTGGATTTAATATATGAAAATGTATCTTTTAAAATTTACCGGGGGGGGGGGGTAATTCTGTAAATTTTTCTACGTTTTCAGTGAAAATACTAAAGAAAAATATTTTGAAAATATAGAAGGGAGGGGGGTACGCCCCCCCCCCGGCCCCTCCAAGTAGCAACCCCAGAAAACAAGGTAATATTTTATTTTAGACATGCATACTTATAAAAGGCACTTATCTAAAAAGAATACTAACAGTACATTCTTATCAAAGCATAAACAAAATAAATTTAGGCGAAATCTATTTAAGACATAATTATGCCAGCAAGCAAAAAAAAGTTTTTAACTATGTTTCTCAACAGAAGTCAACCAAATATCCGTACCCCCCAGAGACGTTTTCGTCAAGCTACCTAAAATCAGCCCTCCCGTGCAAAAAAAAATTATTCTTGTCACAACCTGCTTAGAATGCTATCTGATGTCGCATTTTTGAACTGCATAGATTTTTTAAACTTTTGGCAAATCAAAAATATCATGGTTATGCGATTGCAGAAATTTTCTCCCTCAGAGCAGCGCCATTTCAAAAGTGACGGATTCACAGAATAATATAATTCATAAGAGATTTATAATTCATAATATGATAATAGAATAATAATAGAATAAAATATAGAATAATAGAATAATATAATAATATGACAATATCAAAGCGGCAAAAATACGCATCATTTAAAACTATAAATAGTTCCAGGTAATAATGTAAATAAACATTATTTAATAAACATCCTTAGATTACCCTCCTATATTCCTGATATGCGTTTACACGTCAATAATTCAAGTCCATGTAAATCCATACATAAAGTACATATAAGACAATTCCATAGTACGAAAAAATAAAAGTCCAAATAGGGGTAAGTCCTTTTATTAGATAGTGAAAACAGATACGAAAAGTTCTGGATATTTCGGTCACATACAACAGTGATGGTCATCCGCAGATAAACTGACGTATTACAATTAAAGCAAACGATATTTATACAGAACAAAATAATTACTTCTTGGCCATATATAGTTCCCAGTTCATTGGATGAGAGGGTTGAATAACAGGGTTCATTTAAAGTTTAGTTGTAAACTCTGATCCTTTATTATGGCCTACACAACTCAGGAACTTTTTGTATCTGTTTTAACTGTCTAATAAAAGGACTTTTTCCTATTTGAACTTTTATTTCTTCATCATAGAAAGGCAGTATGGTCTTCAAAAAAATATCTAATAGCATAGTACACGCTAATGACCCGCTAGTACCCCTACCAAAAACATCTATTGGAAATTTCTAAGGATAAGCAAGCAACAACTTCAACTACGTGCCGAAAATTAACTTACTCTACTAATAGTTTATCACTAAGTAGAAACATTAAATGCCTTTCATGCTATAGCCTGTTATGACTATAGTATAAATAAAATGGAAAATAAGAAACCTTTGCAGCGCAGTCCGAGTTCCTGATAGTATCATCCTTTAATGCTCAGCCTATTATGACTATAGTATAAATAAAATGGAAAATAAGAAACCCTTGCAGCGCAGTCCGAGTTCCTGGTAATATCAGCCTGTAATGATTATAGTATAAATAAAAGGGAAAATAAGAAACTTTTGCAGCGCAGTCCGAGTTTCTGATAGTATCATCCTTTAATGCTCAGCCTATTATGACTACAGTATAAATAAAACGGAAAATAAGAAACCCTTGCAGCGCAGTCCGAGCTCCTGGAAGTATCAGCCTGTAATGATTATAGTATAAATAAAAGGGAAAATAAGAAACTTTTGCAGCGCAGTCCGAGTTTCTGATAGTATCATCCTTTAATGCTCAGCCTATTATGACTAAAGTATAAATAAAATGGAAAATAAGAAACCCTTGCAGCGCAGTCCGAGTTCCTGGTAATATCAGCCAGTAATGATTATAGTATAAATAAAAGGGAAAATAAGAAACTTTTGCAGCGCAGTCCGAGTTTCTGATAGTATCATCCTTTAATGCTCAGCCTATTATGACTACAGTATAAATAAAATGGAAAATAAGAAACCCTTGCAGCGCAGTCCGAGTTCCTGGTAGTATCAGCCTTTAATGCTCAGCCTATTATGACTACAGTATAAATCAAATGGACAATAAGAAACTTTTGCAGCGCAGTCCGAGTTCCTGATAGTATCATCCTTTAATGCTCAGCCTATTATGACTACAGTATAAATAAAATGGAAAATAAGAAACTATTGCAGCGCAGTCCGACTTCCTGATAGTATCATCCTTTAATGCTCAGCCTATTATGACTACAGTATAAATAAAATGGACCATAAGAAACCTTTGCAGCGCAGTCCGAGTTCCTGATAGTATCATCCTTTAATGCTCAGCCTATTATGACTACAGTATAAATAAAATGGACAATAAGAAACTTTTGCAGCGCAGTCCGAGTTCCTGATAGTATCATCCTTTAATGCTCAGCCTATTATGACTACAGTATAAATAAAATGGACAATAAGAAACTTTTGCAGCGCAGTCCGAGTTCCTGATAGTATCATCCTTTAATGCTCAGCCTATTATGACTACAGTATAAATAAAATGGACAATAAGAAACTTTTGCAGCGCAGTCCGAGTTCCTGATAGTATCATCCTTTAATGCTCAGCCTATTATGACTACAGTATAAATAAAATGCAAAATAAGAAACTATTGCAGCGCAGTCCGAGTTCCTGATAGTATCATCCTTTAATGCCCAGCCTATTATGACTACAGTATAAATAAAATGGAAAATAAGAAACTTTTGCAGCGCAGTCCGAGTTCCTGATAGTATCAACCTTTAATGCTCAGCCTATTATGACTACAGTATAAATAAAATGGAAAATAAGAAACCTTTGCAGCGCAGTCCGAGTTCCTGGTAGTATCAGCCTTTAATGCTCACCCTATTATGACTATAGCCTAAATATAATGGAAAATAATAAACCTTTGCAGCGCAGTCTGAGTTCCTGGTAATACAATATCCAACAAAAGTGGGATCACCAACTTTGACTAGAATATTGTCAACGCAATAAACATGAAGGTACTTAACACCTCTATCCTCAAAATCTGTTAAGATTTTCCATCGACGAAGGGCACGGTATAAACCTCCATTGCCATCTGAAAATAAATTGACACAATTAAAAGAGTATATTTTTCAGCTTTATGTCGTTATTTTTCGGCATTATTTTTCATCTATATGTCTATTTGTATATAAATATTTTGCATATGTCTGTATTTAAAGCAAGAGGTTTATGTGTCCACATCTATCATTTAAATATACGCTATATCTCTCAAATATTCATTGAAAACTGTTATTACACAAATCCTACATAATCTGGAGGGCAAGAATACAAAAGGGGAGCCTGTCGCTCCCCAAAGTTTTAGATTGCTTTCATTTTACCACATTTCCTTAAATGTTTAATATAATTGTCTACTTTCGCATTTTTTTTAGAATATCAGCCCCCCCCCCTCTTTGCCTATAACTAATTCTTTTGTACGCGCCTATCATCAAAATAAGCACATAGCTCGATCCCAAACATACATAAAAGGATAAAGAAATTTTATCCTTAATATATCATAAATAAAATATATCTTCAATAATATGAATGAATGAATGATGGTATTTAAAGCCATTTTTCAGGCCGTATACATACATATATAACAACAAACAAACTAAATTATGTAACAATCGACTTTCGAATAACAAGACCCTTCCCGACAAAATTTGCCACTGCTACTATATTTATTTTCGACGTCGACTTCAAAGTTCCAAGAAGGGGCTCACGACCACCCACCCCAAGAAAGCTCCCTCTTAGCTCATTTAGCCCCTGACACCTAAAAAGAAAATGGTCTAGCCCATCAAGATCACCGCAAATTGGGCAAGTATACCGCATTTCCGGGTGACACCTATTTTTCCAAATACTGTGAAGAGGGAGACAGTTTGCTCGCACCTGCATCCAAGACCTCAGGGATTCTTTTGGAATCCCTAATTTAAAATATAGCTCTTCACCATAATTTTCTTTCACCTTATAGTAAGAACTTAAGCTTTCCGACTGGCTAAGGTCATTCCACCATTTCTGAATTTCTTGGTCTTCCAGCCTTGTTTGGATCTCTGACAGAAAGGCTTTTTGATCTGAGATTGGACCCTCTCCTCCATTCCATGCATACGATAGACCTGTGCTGTCCAGTAGTTTTTTGACATGGAAGGGCCATGACGATTTTTGTCCCAGGGTAAGTAATTCATCATACGCTGCTCTGATGAGTCTTGAGGAGGGACATTGCAGTATTTTCAGCCAAAACTTAATTAATTGGATCTGTCTATGTTTTCTCATGGAGAAAAGTCCCAAATCTCCCTTGATGAAAAGTGTGTGAGTTGTGGCGTGCAGACCTAGCATTCGTTTATAATATTGTAGCTGTAGAGTTTCTAATGAATTTGTCACTTCTAGGCCCCATACTTCCCCTCCATAGTGGAGGATTGGCCTTATTTTTGAGTTGAACACGTTTTTGTGCATCTTTGGGTCACCTATTCCCGTCAAATTACTGTTCCTGAACAGCGTTGCCATTGCTGCTTTTCCTCGATTTGCCATCTTCAAAATATGATTGCTCCATCTTCCGTTCGATGTTAGATGGAATCTTAAATATATTGCCTGAGACACAACCTTCACAGCTTCACCATTCAAATTAAAACTTTCTTCATCTTTATTTCCTGTTGATTGTCTACGGCGAAAAATCATCACCTCTGTCTTTTTTGTGTTAATTTCCAGTTTCTTTTCCTCTAAATATTCAGCTGTTAAATCTAACAGAGTTTGTAGCTCCGAATTGGATCTGGCGAACAAGGCAATATCATCGGCAAATAATAGTAATGATAATACTTTATTTCCAAGGTGTACAACTGGCGCCCACCTTTTTTCAAGGTATTCGGCAAGATCATTTATAAAAATAGCAAAAAGTTTCGGTGATAGGGTACTACCCTGTTTTATACCTTTTACATTAAAAAAAAACTCTAGATATACCGCTTCCTGCTATCTTTACCACATTTCTGGTCAAACAATACATCGAGAGAAGAACCCTTAAAAAGGGTGACGGAATTCCTGTTCCTAAAAGCGTTCTAAACAGAACTATACGGTCAACACTGTCAAATGTTCTACTTAAATCAAGAAAAGCCACGTACAACTTTCCGTTTCCCTTGCAATACTTACTAATCAATGCATTTAGAACAAACATTCGATCAGATGGTGAGTATCCTTTACGAAAACCGGCTTGCTCTTCTCTCAGAATTTGTCTCTCATCCAGCCATAATTCCAGCCTTTTGTTTAAGATATTGTCCAGCATTTTTCAAAGACAGTTTCCTAAGTTGATTGGTCGGTAATTGTCGCACAAACTTGCATCACCTTTCTTAAATAGGGGGATAACTAAAGATATCTTCCAAGGATCAGGCCACTTTTTTTCATAACCAGGTTAGGTTCTTTCATAACCAAGTTATAAAACCCCAGAAGCAGAGGTAATAAAACTACTTGTAGTACATTCAAAGCCTTTGCTGGAATTCCATCTGGTCCTGGCGCAAACCCACCTTTAGTTTGTTTTATGGCATCTTCTACTTCTTCCCGCTGGATTTGGCGGCATACCTTTTTATTGACAGTGAATAGATATAAATTTATTTAACTGGATATTTCGAACACATATACAGTGTTCATCATCAGCAGTAAAACTTTTTACTGTTGAGTTTTACTGCTGATGATGAACACTGTATATGTGTTCGAAATATCCAGTTAAATAAATTTATATCTATTCACTGTCAATAAAAAGGTATCATCCCTATTTTGAACTGTTTTACTTTCGTCATGGAAAAGCAGTGTGGTCTTCGAAGTTATCTATATATATGTATATATATATATATATATATATATATATATATATATATATATATATATATATATATATATATATATATATATATATATATATATATATATATATATATATATATATATATATATATATATATATATATATATATATATATATATATATATATATATATATATATATATATATATATATATATACTTATATATATATATATATATATATATATATATATATATATATATATATATATATATATATATATGTATGTATGTATGTATGTATATATATATATATATATATATATATATATATATATATATATATATATATATATATATATATATATATATATATATATATATATATATATATAACATATCTTTAATAATAAATCTTTAATAAAAAATATAAAAAAATAAAAATAAAGATAAAGGATAAAGAAGGATACATAAAAGGGCAATGCAACTGACATAATATTTAAATCCGCAAGAATAACCAGAGAAAGTACTGTAGGCTACATTGAAAATGCATACAGTCAAAAAGTGAACAAAAAAAAATCCCCGCTTCCACATACATTTCCATAGCATAACATTCCGAACATAAATTTTACACTCAGATCTATACTTGAGATCTATTCAGTCCACCATTGCTAGAAATGCTTAAACTACCAAGGAAATCAAAATTGAAACTTTTTTGCCCTTGGACCCATCTCAGGTCTATTCATACATGAAAACCACAATTTACTAAGATTTTTCTTTTTGTTGGTTCAAATCATGAAGCTTTTAAGGCAGTGTTAAATTTTTAACCTTATTTTTTATTTTTAAATTTTACATTTTACCCTTTTTTAATGCCGTTCTAAATTCACAATTTTGAAAAGTTTTTTTCCATACAAACTTTTTAAGACTAACATATTAGGGCAAACACTTTTAGGACAACCATATGTTTACAAACATATTTGTCCAGGGGAGTATAGGGGACACATTTGGGCAGGTATAGACCTGTCATGTATGCAATCTTCTAGGCCCTAGAAATAAAATAAAAGGTTGATATGGCTGCTCGGTAATATCTTCCTGGGGTATATTTTTGGCACTAGATTTTTTTCTAAAAGTTTCGTTTGTGTAGCTCAAATCTTTGCTTTTGCCTCGCCCACGACAGTATCTTCAGGGCGGAGTGGATACTTAAGTTTTGTGCATTTGATGCGCAAAGCCTCAAGACTTGGGAGCGTCTTCGCCCTCCAATGGCCGGTAGCGATTTTTATGGACTATTTTTCAGGCATACTGCGTATTTCCCTTTAAAAAAAGAGAGAAACACAGCTAAATGTTCTTAACTTAGATGCATAAAGACAATGTTTAAGCGCAGGGATCAATAGGGATCAAAAGGGATCGTACACTAGGATCTAAGTTTAGGAATAAGTATTGAACAAAGGAGATCAAATTTATTTTTCTTCTTTTTCAAATTTGTTTGTCATAACTCAGCAAAAAAGAAGATTGATTTATCATTATGAAGATAGATTGGCCAGCAATAGATAGAGAACTTCGGTTTTGACAATTTAGCCGAGTGATCACGTACTGCAGCTGATAGATAAAGAGCCCTTACAGAAGAGTGGTAAGGCAGGAGGCAGGAGGCCGTGGTCCCAAAACGTTCAAAAAGGATGGTCGGGACCTAAGTAGTAGCAGTAGTAAGTAGATTAATCATCTGTTTAAATGACTGAAATAATACTTGAAAACACAAGGAGGACTTTCGTTTGTCCCCCAACAAATGGACTTTCCTGAGTGTATTGAACCCCACCGGTCAAACATCTCCAAAAAAGTGTACTTTGAAGAATCTTTACAGAAAAATTAATTTCAAAAATACTTCTAAAAAGTGTTTGAAATACATTTAAAAAAGTGTCTTTACAAAGAAAATCTTTCAGAAAAATACGTTCCAATATTATAGAAATAATTGTGTTTTGGAAGAAGCTGGCACGGGAACCTGAATATAATTATTGGATAAAAGCGGAATAAAAAGGGACATATGGATTTGTTCCTTATGTCACTAAGATTTAAAAATTTTTAATTTAAGAATTTAAAGTTCATTGAATTTCACCTACTTGAAAGGCTGACAAAATATCTGAAAGGAGATACACAAGGAAGCATCGCATTCATTTCAGGTCCTCTCAGTTGCCTCCAAAGGCAACGAAAATCCTTCAACTTTAGAAAGCTAGCTTGAGTCAAACTAACCTGGGGCTTTGGATATTTTTCCCTTTCCTTCAAGAATAATCTTTCCTTCAAAGGTGAAACATGGCAGCATTCCTTGCTCAAATAAGACTAGATTCTTTTCATCAAGTCCAAAAAATTTATTCTTCTGAAAGTACTCGTAAGTAGAGGCTCTTGTAGCTTCGCTAGTCATGATATACCAAGGGATAGTTCCCTTGCGACCTGTATGCTCAAACGCCATCTTCTCAAGCTTGAGAATTCTTTCGGCTTGCAGTTGATAAAGTGATTTGCCAGAGGCTAGGCCAACATCATACATTCCTTTAGGGTAGTTCACTCCTAGACGAGTGCCTTGACCTCCAGCGAGGAGGAGAACACCGACTTCTCCTTTACTTACGGCTTCTAGACCTAGAATATTGGAAATGATAGACTAAATTCTATGAAACATGAATATCAATACAAATTAAAACCTCCATCTCACATCATAATAATTTTAATATCAATCCATAAAAAAGTGAGTTGCATACCAGTTTGTTGGGAGGAAGGGGAAGAATAAAAAGAATAACGCACAAAAATTGACTCATAGCTAAGTTTATACATTTAGACATTTATACATTTATACATTTACTTAGACACCAAGTATTAAAACAAATAATTACTAGTATAATTATCCTGGGACGAGAGATTCAAGGACAGAGCCTTCTCTGGGATATTCAAAAATACAAAATATGTTTCTTAAAATAATAATTTTTTCCTCAATTATAAGGACTCCCTCTGTCCACTAGAGACCTAATTTTAGAGGAAGGGATCAGAATACATTCCTAGAGAGGACAATTAATTAATCTCATTTCATTAATTTCATTTTAATTTCAAATTAATTTTTATGCACACGTGTCCCCAAGTATTGAAATCCATTAATTGAAACCTCAAAAAACTGCCATCTAGTGCGATCGCTAGATATCACAACCGAAGTAAATTACAAAGCAGATAGTAGATATTCTTTAAATAGGACAAAAAAAATTCTAAAAGTGTTATTTGATTGCGGAATTATGAACAAAAAAGGAATGTTATTAGCAGTGAAACTTCTCAAGAAGAAAGAGATTATGACAAAAAAAATTTGAAATTACTTTTCGCTTTTCAACCACTTGACATTCTAGGAACGCTTTTGCATAATATAAGGTACCTTTTAAACACTTACCTAGATCTTAATACCCTTTATCTGAAATTAATTGTTTGAAGGATCAGAATGCAGGGTATGAAACTAGGGTATGTGTTTTATTAGGCTAGTATTTTCCAATACTAACCTTTTCATACTCGTATTCTTTTTTTCAAATATTATTCTATATTACATTCAGTCCAACAATAGTAGCTAGTTGCCACAGTATGGTGGTGATGGTACGGTGGCTCTTCTCAAGAAAGGATGAGAGCTCAAATCTCTGTGGCAAACAATTATATGTGGCAACAATTTATCCAATTTTGACTGTTATATAATAGTTTCTTTTGGTTTTTTACCGTCATTTTTTTAGAGGGAAATTGATATTTAGTTAACTATTTTTTCCTTAATTTGTGACTTCTTTTTTTCTGTGAAATAAGCGAGAAGCTTCTTCGGAATGGATAAATTGGGAGCTTTGACCAATTTCTCTTTGAAAGTTACATCATTATGATGGAAAAAATATTTTTCCTTCTTCATCAAAAATTTCATGCCCCTATACTTGAAATTACTTTTCATATTTTAACCATTTGATATTCAAAAAATGCTTTTGCACAATCTAAGGTAACTTTTAAACTCTTATCTAGATCTTATTACCCTTTATCTGAACCTCACTTTCATCACTGTCTGACAAGCAGTTACGTCATTTTGCCAATGCCAACTCGAATGCGCTGATGCTGGGAAAGTGATTATTTCCTAGAGACATCCATGCCTGACTATAATCTGAAGTCAACCAGAGTCATTATCAAACTAAGAATAGGCATTAAAAAAAGAAAAATTCGTTCACCATAATATTTTGAAGGTTTTTTTTTCTGATCATTCGTTAATTAAAATTTGGAGGTAGCATCAAACACATCTTTGATGATAACAAATTTTAATCTAGTAAATGCTGTCCATGACATGGACAACAATTATACAGGATCAGAATACAGGACTGAAAGGACACACATGCACAAAAATGAATTTGAAAGTAAAATGAAATTAACAAAAATGAGATTAATTAATTGCTCTCGTTAAAAATGTATCCTGATCCTGTAAACGATTATGATGTCATTACTGCCACTTGACAGGAAAAAGATATTGAATGTAGAAAAAATTTCAAAGGCGAGGAAAAGAGAAAAACTATTTCCTCCTTCCCAATTTCCTCGATTTCCTCGGGGTTAATGTCTATATTATTCGGGGTTAATGTCTATATTAGTCAGGGTTAATTTCTATATCAGTCACGGGTAATGTCTATATTAGTCGGGGTAATATCTATATTAATCGGGGGTAATGTCTATATTAGTCGGGGGTTATGTCTATATTAGTCGGGGGTAATGTCTATATAAGTCTATATAATGTCAATATTAGTCGGGGGTAATGTCTATATTTGTCGGGGGTAATGTCTATATTTGTCGGGGGTAATGTCTATATTAGTCAGGGGTAGCGTCTACATTAGTTAGATGTAATGTCTATATTAGTCGGGGGTAGCGTTTATATTAGTCGGGGGTAATGTCTATATTAGTCCATTTCAAACTATTTCTCTTTGCTGAGGTGTTTCAAATGACAATTTAATTAACTATTATACCTATTGTAGATATAAAAATAGCAATTAGTAATTGTGGCAATGAGAGGAGTATTGTTGTTGTCATCTACAGCCCATTAAAAACCAGCAAAAAACACTAATTCACTTGCTTCACGAGAATCCTTTATTTTTTTTTTTGTTGAACCATTTCTACTCAGAAATGGTTTTTGAAGTTTAGTCATTTCTAATCACTCTTTCAACTAGCTACTTACAGTGAAAAGATAGAAAGCAAAAAAAGCCATGATGTCCAGATGCTGTCAAGAAACTTATCCAAAACTGTCCAGGAACATATGCTGGACAGATAAAATGCTGTCCAGAAACACATCCAAAACCTACCCGGAACACATTCTGAACAGCTAAAATGCTGTCCAGAAGCACATCCAAAAGAAACAGTTACACCACATCATAATATTTTTGTCGCATAGCATATATTCTTTTTTTCTTTATGTTAATAACGGTCTTAACTAAGGGTGAAGGAAGACAAGATGTTTAAGTAATAATGATTTTTAAATAGACGTAAACATCAGTCCTAGTGGGGCCAGTGCGAGGACACAAAATGAAATGACTAATATACTAACACTATAGTTATATAACTATAAAAACGAAAGCAGAGTGAAGAACAAAGTGAAGAGGTCATAAGAAAATATTAATGGAAGTGAGACCTCTGCTGAAGGGACTAAAGACATTAGCTTTGAAACGTCATTCTTACTAATCAGACAGTATTAATAATACCCAATAAAATTAACAGTATTAATAATACCCAATAATACCCAAATAAAAAGCAGTGTGTCTTAAAATCGATGAGACGTGGTTAAAAAAAAGTAAGGAAGTGAAAACTCTATAGGAGCGAGAAAGGAATGTACCTTTTGAATATAGTGGGTATTGGAATGAGCGTCTGCAACTCTTTTGCTCAGCAATACTTTAATGAATTGTTAGTATTAACTGTTCTATTAATTGAACTTTTCTTGTAAGACTGTTCACTGGCTAGTTTGATAGAAAAGTGTAAATTCAGGAATACCTATTTTCTCATATGCAGTTAATTCTTCTTTTGTCGAGCGAACAACAGAGCCATAGAGATCCTGTGGAATAGCCTCTAGTCTATCATCAACTTTTTCGGCAATTTTGGTTGTTGTGAGGAAAGCATCCTTAAAATATCCAGTAACTTCATCAAGATTCAATCTGGAATGAAATGTTCCCATTTAAAAACATATAGAAGTTTCCACATACAAAACGGCACTATAATTGGGAAATTCTATTGCATATACTGCTAATTTTTGCATTCATTTAAAGCCTTTTTTTAATGTTCATCATATTTGACATGCTAAATATAGAATTCTCATTTACTTTAAAAGTATTCAATAGCGAAGGCTGGAAAACACAGACTTTTCATACACATTTAGGGGCCCCCCGGCTGATTATATTAACTGCTCTCCCTTCCCATATTATAAAAAGGGTAAATAATACAGCATTAGACTTTACAGTCCCTACCAGCGGTGCTGATTTCCGTTTCATAGCCCTTCAGCCAGCAAATGCAATGGGGGATTGGGGCCAGTCATTCTGTGCTTTCGTACACCCTTTAAGTTTGCCTTCCAAAAGTTTATCTAGGTACCCACTTGGAGCTGATTCGACTTCAGCTGAGCGTACAGAGTCAAGCCACTGACCCCTGTTCTAAACCATATAAACCATATAACAAGTGAAACCAGGACTCGAACCCCTGTAGTGCGGGACAAAGGATTTCCAGTCTAGGGTGCCATCCTGTCAGCTTGTATATGGAGGATACAAATGTGCTGTCAATTACTCTTAAAGTAAGAAGAACCGAAAAAGAAATTATACTTATTTTTATTACAGAGAATGAAGGAGACTAAAATATAAAGTTATTCGTTTTATATAAAATTCAGAAAAAAGAAAGCCAAAGATACATTATTACTGAAAAAGCGAAAAAAAAAAAGATGACCAGAGAAAGCGAAAAAAAGACGGCAATAGCAAAAGTTTCACGTATTATAGGGAGTAAAAAGACTTAAAATCAAACTCAGATATTCCTGCAATAGAGAAACAGAATAAAATAAAAAGTGGCAAAGATACAATTGTCTGTGTTTCCAAGCTGTGGACTAACTCGTTGCAATAACGACGTAAGTTCCAACTAGATGTGTATTACGGACTTTCAATAGCCCACTGCAAACACGCAAAGTCCCAATATTCCCAAAGTCAAACTCAATGAGGTAAAGCAAACCAAACTCCAACTCAATACAAAAACAAACAAGGTTCTGCTTTGTTCAAAAATTAGACTTGATGTAAGACTTGCTAAGTCCTGATTTAGCCCAAAAACAAAAGGTCAAAATTTAGCGCAAAAAGCAGTAAGTCCTAGCCAGATGTAACGAACGATCAATGGGATGCAAAACCGATTTCAGTTCTGACTCAGCACAACGAGCTTAGATCCAGCTGTAGAATGACTTAATAGGCAAAGAAAGATGGACATGTCACATCTTCATTGAACCAGAGATAAGCAAAAATTTTCGATTTATCGTTTTGTGTAAGAGCACCAAGAACACTCAAATTTTTAGAGGATTTGAGGGGGCAGTAGCATTGCCCTTAACTGAGTCATTTCTGCTTGTTTTATGTCTAATCTGACTCGACTTTCCGAGTATGAATCGATTTTGTTTCTTTTAGGTTTCAATTCTTCATATATTATAATAAACATTATTTTTACACTTCATTTTATTATTTATTTTCTGTCCGTTTTGGGTTTCTTTAATCCATTCACATTAATTTTTGTTCATTTTATATTTGACTTTTCAAATGTCTTTATTTCTGCTCGTATTTGGCTTCAATATTGCTCTTTACTTTCCTTTGAAAATCCTTTTTAAACAAATAAAATTAAATGTTCACTGCTACAATTCTTGCCTATCAAACAGTAAACAGTCAGGATTCGGTAAAAAAAAAAATAGAATTACATTGCTCAACTCATATATCATACAAAAACATAAAAGGAGTTAAATGACAGCTATACGCCTTCTTCTATTGTGAATAAAAACAAAAATGTCTTCTACAAGATTATGTCTCATCTCCTTCCAGAAGGAACAAACTCAATAATTTCAAACGTGTCAAGCAGTAAGACCAATCCTCTATCAGATTAAAAAAAAATGTTATATTTTTTTTAAGACATTGGGAAAAACCTTTTCTAAAAGTGCAGACTTAGGAGAAGAATAATACCTTTATTTTAAGAACAAAAAATATACTATTCAGAACTACTATCCTATCCATAGCTACTATACTACTACATCTATACCTACTAAACTTTACCATACGTATCAATAGGTGACATATACTACTATAACAATCTATATCTATAACTACCATACCATATATGACTTAGTGCATACATATTTTCCTGTTTTGCACCCTTTTAAGTATTAGAGCACAAAATATAAGATATTAATCAGGAATTTTCTGAAGACAGTGAGTATAAAAATAATTTATAATCTAACCAAATATTTCGGCTATACAACTAATACAAAAAAATAATGTAAAGGGAGCCAAAAAGATTCTGAGACAAGGAGGCATGGCTCCTTGTGATAATGAGACAAGGAGGCATGGCTTAACTTTTGAGTAATTTGTCAGCCAATTTGAGTCACAAAACTTTTTTTAATAATGTATGGATTACCTGTTAGGCATATCTCCAAGTACATAATTGCTAAGTAGGCTTTCTGGGAATTTTTTGCTAATAAATGCATTGATTCAAGTTTTTGTGTCTTCTTTTAAAATAGGCAGTTTAATGGCGAGTTTCGAAGTGAGTGAGTTTCTAATTGATTACTTTATTTTACACTATATTTTGCTGAAGACTGCTAAAAGTCACATAGCCAAAATATTCAATTTGATTTTTTCCAGCTTTCTTTAGAGATAATCAAAGGTATTTTATTTTGCATTTTTTCTCAAAAGCCTAATGCAAATAAAATAACAACAGTATCTATTTTACTTTTTCTAGATTCCTAATCTCAAAAAGAAAATATAAAAGTGGTTGGATTGACATCTTTATTAATTCTTTATAAAGTGGGTAATCACTGGATATATTCTGTTTTACAATTTCCTGCTTTCTTTATTGGAATAAGAGACAAAAAAGTCTTTTTCTTGATATTTTCTAAAAGCCTAATGCAACTAGATAATAAGAATAGTAGCCTATCTTCATTTTGAATATTTCTGCTGTCTTCATAACATTAGATATAGAGAATAAAACTGTTTTATTTAACATTTCTCACAAACCCTAATGCACACACAATTGCAACATTATCTAAAGACTATTTTTATCCCTAATCTAAAAAAGAAAACATAAAGTGGTCCCATCTCTTAAATCTTTTTGCAAACGACCTGACTGACAATATTAATTCAGATATCACACTCTATGCGGATGATACAAAGCTTTATAGACTTATCAAATGCCCAAACTATATTCAAGAACTGCAGGCCGACTTGAACAAGATACCCAACTGGATGAGAATATGGGGAATGGAGGTCCCATCTCTGCCTCAGACCACAGAATTTCAAGTCAACCTATACCTTTAACACCAGTCTAATACCAAAAACATCTTTTGAGCAAGACATCAGAGTAATAAAAGACAGTGAGCTAAAATTCACCAGCCACTTAAAATCAATCATGAGCAAATCTTTAAAAGTAGTTGGACTTCACACGATCGGACGAACTTCACACGAACACGAATTTCCCTCGTACAAACTTCACACGATCCTCAGCTTTTTTCAATTCCATTCAAGTCTCTTGTTTGTCCTATCCTTGAATATGGCTACACAAAAATAAGACCTCACCTTCAAAAAGACATTGATGCACCTGAGAAGATTCAGCAAAGAGCAGAAAAATCTGAACCAAAACTAAGAAGCCTATCCTGCTGTGAACAATTGGAAAAGCTGTCACTTCCTTCCATCTCCTACAGACACCTCTGAGGTGATCTTATTGAAACTTTCAAGCTATGTCACAAGTGCTAAAATAGTATTGAACCAGAAAAAATACACTTTTCCAACACAAACAATCTTCAAGGACACAACTTTAGGCAAAAACAAAACACTTTCAACAAAGAAGTTGGAAGGTGGGCCTTCTCAAACCGAGTAGGCAAGAAATGGAGCAACCTCCCCCAAGAAGTGTTTATGGCTAACTCTGCCAACACTTTCAAGAATAGCATTGACAAGTTTTTTAGAGAAAGTAAATTTTTATACAGGCCCATGCTTTTTATTTCAGTATATTATAAATGCAGACACAATTTTTATTCCTTATCTCAAAAATAAAATAAAAAGTGGTTTGCTTGAAATATTGTTAACTCATTATGCACTAGGCAATCAAAAAGGTATCTTCTGTTTGGCATTTTCCTGCTTTCTTCATAGCATTAAGAGATAAAGAAAATTCATTTATTTGACATTTTTCTCAAATTCCAATAAAACTAGATAATGAGAATAGTGTCCTCATTTTGAATTTTTCTGCTTCCTTCATAACATGAGACAGAGAGAAAAAGAAACTGTTCTATTTGGCATTTTTCGTAAAGCCTAAGGCATACACAATAGCAATATTATCTGTTTAACTTTTTTTATATTCCTAATCTCAAAAACAAAATAAAAAACGTTACATGTTTGACAATCTTATTCATTCTTTAAGTAATAAGCAATCAAAATATATCTTCTATTGGACATTTTCTTGCTTTCTTTATAATGTTGAGAAATACAAAAGTCTTTTACTTGACATTTTTCTAAAAGCCTAATGGAGCTAGATAATGACAATAGTGTCTTCACTTTGATTTTTCTGCTTTCTTCATAACATTAGATATAAAGAATTAAACCGATTTATTTTACATTTCTTGTAAAGTCTAATGCAGATATAATTGCAGTATTATCTATTTGACTTTTTTTTCATTCCTAATCTCAAAAGAAAACAAAAAAGTGGTTTGCTTGACATTTATTAATTCTTTATGTACTAGGCAATGACGAAAGTATCTTCTGTTTGGCATTTTCTTGTTTTCTTTATAGAATTATAAGATATAAAAAAATTTCTTTATTTGACATTTTTCTTAAAGCCCAATAAAACTAGATAATGAATATAGTGTCTATTTTGGATTTTTCTAATAGAGAAAAAACTGTTCATTTGCCATTTCCCACAAAGTCTAATGTATTCTTATCTTTTTTTTTTGTTTTGTATCTAAAATATACTATATGACTTTTTTAATTCCTAATCTCAAAAAGAAGTGGTTTTCTTGATATGTTTATTAATTTTTTTAAATTATCGCTAATCAGAAAAGTACCTTCTGTTTGGCATTTTCTTGTTTTCTTTATAGAATTATAAGATATAAAAAATTCTTTATTTGACATTTTTCTTAAAGCCCAATAAAACTAGATAATGAATATAGTGTCTCATGTTGGATTTTTCTAATAGAGAAAAAACTGTTCATTTGCCATTTCCCACAAAGCCTAACGTATTCTTATCTTTTTTTTTTTTTGTATCTAAAATATACTATATGAATTTTTTAATTCCTAATCTCAAAAAGAAGTGGTTTTCTTGATACGTTTATTAATTTTTTTAAATAAACACTAATCAGAAAAGTA